>NW_006206638.1:354625-356208 GCF_000334495.1 Tupaia belangeri chinensis
TGTGAGCTTGAGAGTGGGGTGGAGGCAGTTATGCCACTGATTCATTTCCCTTGGTGGCCAGGAACTGAGAGATGGAACTGGGGTGCTCCTGGATGGCAAAGCCTCTATCTCTAGGTAATGGGGGTCCTGGACTTGGGAGCTTTGAAGTGTGGTGAGGGCAGTTTTGCTGCGATTCAGTTTCCCTTGGAGGCCAGGAACTGAGAGATAGATGTGGGGTGCTCCTAGAGGGCAAAGGCCTCTCTCTCTAGAAAACGGAGGTCCTCGACGTGGGGCTTGGAAGTGGGGTGGGGGCAGTGGTGCCACTGCCTCATTTTCCCTTGGTGTCTAGGGACTGAGAGATGGAACCAGGGTGCTCCTCGAGGGCAAAGTCTTCTCTCTCTAGGGAACAGGGCTCCTGGAATTGGGAACTTGGAAGTGGGATGGGGGCACTGATGTCATTGCCTCAGTTTCCTTTGGTGGCCAGGGACCGAGAAATGGAACTGGGGTGCTCCTGGAGGGCAAGGGCCTCTCTGTGGGACAAGTGAGAAAATGGAGACTGGGTATTTTTTTTTTTTTAAAGATAGAGCAGAGGAAAAAGAATTTTACTTCATACATCTCTAGGAAATCCTTCATACATCTCTAGGAAACGGGGTTCCTGGACTTGGGAGCTTGGAAGTGGGGTGAGGGAAGTGGTGCCACTGCTTCAGTTTCCCTTGGTGGCCAGGGACTCAGGTATGGAACTGGGGCACTTCTGGAGGGCAAAGGCCTATCTCTCTAGGGAACGGGGATCCTGGACTTAGGAGTTTGGAAGCGGGGTGGGGGCAGTGGTGCCACTGCTTTAGTTTCCCTTGGTGACCAGGACTGAGAGATGGAATTGAGGGGCTCCTGGAGAGCAAAGACTTTTCTCTCTATGGAATGGGGGTCCTGGACTTGGGAGATTGGAAGTAGGGTGGGGGCAGTGTTGAAAATGCTTTAGTTTCCCTTGGTGGCCAAAGACTGAGAGATGGAACTGGTGTGATCCTGGAGAACAAAGGCCTCTCTCTATAGGGAATGGGGGTCTTTTACTTAGGAGCTTGAATGTGGGGTGGGGGTAGTGGTGCCACTGCTTGACATTCCCTTGGTGACCAGAGTCCGAAAGATGGAATTGGGGTGCTCCTGGAGGGAAAAGTCCTCTCTCTCTAGGGAATGGGATTCTAGGACTTGGGAGCTTGAATGTGGGGTTGGGACCATATTGCCACTGCCTCATTTTCCCTTGGTGGCCAGGAACAGAGAGATGGAACTGGGGTGCTCCTGGAGGACAAAGACCTCTCTGTGGGCCAAGTGAGAGGACAAAGACAGGGTATTAAAAAAACCAAAAAGACAGAGCAGAGAAAAAAAAAAGTAAAATCCCGGGACCAGCAGTTAGCATAATGGCTATATTGCTGGACTCCCATGTAGTCGACCATGGTTCGCATCCTAGACCCGGTGGCTTCAAACTCATGCTGGGCGCGTGTGCGTGCATGCCCAAGATCCCGAGAGGAGACTGGAAGAGAAGGGATTGCGGCATGGCCATCCCCTCTGGGGGGTGATTTCTCACTTTCTGTCTCTCTGTCTCTCTCTGTCTG
>NW_006206638.1:356269-358791 GCF_000334495.1 Tupaia belangeri chinensis
AAAAAAATGTAAAATCCCTTCCCACCTCTCTAGGGAATGGGGGTCCTGGACTTGAGAGCTTGTAAGTCAGGTGGGTACAGTGATGCCTCTTTCTCAGTTTCCCTTGTTGGCCAGGGACCGAGAGATGGAACTGCGGTGATCCTGGAGGGCAAAGGCCTCTCTCTCTAGGGAACAAAGGTCCTTCATTTGGGAGCTTGGAAGTGGGGTGGGGGCAGTGGTGTCACTGCCTGTTTCCCTTGGTGGACAAGGACCTAGTGATGGAACTTGGGCACTTCTGGAAGGCAAAAAAAAAAAAAGGAAAGAGTATTCTGGATTTGGGATCTAGGAAGTGGGGTTGGGGCAGTGGTGCCACTGCCTCAGTTTCTCTTGTGGCCAGGTACCAAGAGATGGAACTGGGGTGCTCCTGGAGGGAAAAGATGTCTCTCTCTAGAGAGAAGTGGGGTTGAGTCAGTGGTGCCACTGTCCCAGTTTCCCTTGATGGCCAGAGACCGAGAGATAAACCGGGTTGCTCCTGGAGGGCAAAGGCCTATCTCTCTACAGAATGTGGGTTCTGGATCATGGAAGTGGGGTGGGGGCAGTGGTGCCATTGCCTCAGTTTTCCTTGGTGACCAGGGATTGAGAGATAGAACTGGGGAGGGAGCTCCTGAAAGACAAAGACCTCTCTCTCTAGTGAAGGGGGATCCTGACCTTGGGAGGTGGGAAGTGGGGTAGAGGCAGTAGTGCCATTGCCTGTGTTTCCCTTGGTGGCCAGAGACCTGAGAGATAGAACTGGTTCGCTCCTAGAGGGCAAAGGCGTCTCTCTCTAGGCAACAGGGGTCCTGGACTTGGGAGCTTTGAAATGGGGCGGGGGCATTGATGCCACTGCCTCAGTTTCTCTTGTGGCCAGGGGCCGAGAGATAGAACAGGACACTCTTGGAAGACAAAGGCCTCTCTCTCAAGGGAATGGGGGTTCTGAACGTGGGAGCTTGGAAGTGGCATGGGGGCAGTGGTGCCACTGCCTCAGTTTCCCTTGGTGATCAGGGACTGAGAGATGTCACTAGGGTGCTCCTGGAGGGCAAAGGTCTCTCACTCTAGAGAACGTGGTTGCTGGACTTAGAATCTTGTAATTGGAGTGTGGGCAGTGGCACCACTGCCTCAGTTTCCCTTGGTGTCCAGGAACCAAGAGGTGGACTGGGGCGCTCCTCGAGAGCAAAGTCCTCTATCTCTAGGGAATGGGGGTTCTGGACATGGGAGCTTGGAAGTGGGGTGGGGGCAGTGGTGCCACTGTCTCAGTTTCCCTTCGTGGCTAGGGAACAAGAGATGGAACTTGGGCGATTGTGGAGGGCTATTGCCTCTCTCTCTAGGGAACAGGGCTCCTGGACTTAAGAGCTTCAAAGTGGGGTGGGAGCAGTAGTTCCACTGCCTCAGTTTCCCTTGGTGGCCAGGGACTGAGAGATGGAACTCTAGCGCTCCTGGAGGGCAAAGGCCTCTCTCTCTAGGGAACGGGCATCCTGGACTTGGGAGCTTGGAAGTAGGGTGGGGGCAGTTGTGTCACTACCTCAGTTTCCCTTGGTGGTCAGGGAACCAGACATTTTACTGGGCTGCTACTCAAGGACAAAGACCTCTCTGAGGGACAAATGGGAGGAGGGAAACATGGAATTAATAAAACTAAAAGGCAGAGCAGAGGAATAAAAAGGAAAATTCCTTCCTACCTATCTAGGGTATGGGGGTCCTGGACTTGGTATCTGGGATGTGAAGTGGGGGAAGTGGTGCCACTTCCTCAGTTTCCCTTGATGACCAGGGTATGAGAGATGGAACTGGGGCACTCCTGGAAGGCCAATTCCTCTCTTTGGAATGAGTGAGAGGAGGGAGACAGGGTATTAACAAAACAAAAAAGCAGAGCAGAGGGAAAAAAAAGAAGTAAAAACCATTCCTACCTCTCTAGGGAAAGGAGGTCCTAGACTTGGGAGCTTGGAAGTGGAGTGGGGACAATGGTGCAACTGCCTCAGTTTCCCTTGGTAGCTAGGGACCGAGAAATGGAACTGGGGCGCTCCTGGAGGGCAAAGACCTCTCTCTGTAGGGAATGAGGTTCCTGGCCTTGGGAGCTTGGACATGTGGTGGGGGTATATATGCTGCCACTTCCTCAGTTTCCCTTGGAGCCAGGAACCGAGAGATGGAACTGGGCACTCCAGGAGGGCAAAGGCCTCTCTCTGTAGTGAACGAAGGTCCTGGACTTGGGAGCTTGGAAGTGGGGTGGGGCAGTGGTGCCAGCGCCTCTGTCTCCCTTTGAGGCGAGGGATCGAGAGATGAAACTGGGGTACTCCTGTATGGCAGAGACATCTCTGTTGGACAAATGGGTGGAGGGAGGCACAGTATTTTTTTTTAAAAAAAAGGCAAAGCAGATAAAAAAAAAAAGTAAAAACCCTTCCTACCTTTCTAGGGAATGGGGGTCCTGGACTTGGCAGCTTGGAAGTGGAGTGGGGGCAGAGGGCCCACTGCCTCAGTTTTTCTTGGTGGTCAGGGACAGAGTGATGCAACTGGGG
>NW_006206638.1:358809-364637 GCF_000334495.1 Tupaia belangeri chinensis
AGGCCACTCTCTGTAGGGAAGAGAGTGGCCTTTTGGGAGCTTGGAATTGGGGTGGGGGCAGTGGTGCCACTACTTCAGTTTCCCTTGGTGGCCCGGGACCTATAGATTGAACTGGGGCACTCCTGGAGGGCAAAGGCCTCTCTATAGGACAAGTGAGAGTAGGGATACAGGGTATTAACAAAACCAAAAGGCAGAACAGAGAAAAAAATAGTAAAAACCCTTCCTACCTCTCTAGGGAAAGGGGATTCTGGACTTGGAACTTGGAAGTAGGGTGGGGGCACTGGTGCCACTGCTTCAGTTTCCCTTGGTGACCAGGGAACAAGAGAAGGAACTGGTGTGCTCCTGGAGGGCAAAGGCCTGTCTCTCTAGGGAACGGTGGTCCTGGACTTGGGATCTTATAAATGGGTTGGGAGCAGTTGTGACACTGCCTCAGTTTCCCTTGGTGGCCAGGGACTGAGAGCTGGGACTGGGGAGTTCCTGGAGGGGAAAATTCTCTCTCTTTAGGAACTGGGTGTCTTGGACTTGAGAGCTTGTATGTGGGGTGGGGACAGTTTCCCTTGATGGCCAGGAGCCAAGAGATATAACTGGGGTGCTCCTGAAAGGCAAAAGCTTCTCTCTGTAGGGAACAGGGGTCCTGGACTTGGGAGCTTGGAAATAGGGTGGGGGCAGTGGTGCCACTGCCATAGTTTCCCTTGGTGGCCAGGGACCGAGTGATGGAATCTGCAGTGCTCCTGGAAGGCAAAGACCTCTCTCTCTCTAGGAATCATGGGTACTGAACTCGGGGGCTTGGACATGGAGTGGGACATTGATGCCACTGCCTCAGTTTCTCTTGATGGCCAGGGACTGTTAAATGGAACTGGGGCATGAGACTGTTAAATGGAACTGGTGCATTCCTGGAAGGCAAAGGCCTCTCTGTCTAGGGAAGGGGGTTCCTGGACTTGGGAACTGGGAAGTGGTATGGGGGCAGTGGTGCCACTGCCTCAGTTTCCCTTAGTGTCCAGGGACCAAGAGATGGAACTGGGGTGCTCCTGGAGGGTCAAGGCCTCTCTCTCTAGTGAACAGGAGTAATGGACTCAGGGGCTTGGAGTGGGGTTTGGGCATGTGTGCCACTGCCTCAGTTACTCTTGGTTGTCTGGGACCGAGAGATGAAACTGAGGCACTCTTGGGTGGCAAAGGTTTGTCTCTCTAGGGAATGGGGTACTGGACTTGGGAGCTGGGAAGTGGGTGGAGGCAGTGGTACCACTGCCTCAGTTTCTCTTGGTGACCAAGGATCGAGAGATGGAACTGGGGTCCTGCTGGAGGGCAAAGGCCTCCCTCTCAAGGGAACGGGGATCCTGGACTTTGGAGCTTGGAAGTTGGGTTGGGGGCAGTGGTGCCACTGCCTCAGCTACTCTTGGTGGTCAAGGACTAAGAGATGTAACTGGGGCACTCCTGGAATGCAATGACCTCTCTCTCTCTAGGTAATGGGAGTCCTGGACTTGGGAGCTTGGAAATGGGGTGGGGGCAGTGGTGCCACTGACTCAGTTTCCATTGGTGTCCAGGTACCGAGAGATGATACTGGGGCACTCCTAGAGGGCAAAGGCCTCTCTCTATAAGGAATGGGTGTCCTGGACTTGGGAGCTTGGATGTGTGGTGGGGGCAGTGGTGCCCCTGTCTCAGTTGTTCTTGCTGTCCAGGGATCGACAGATGGAACTGGGGCACTCCTAGAGGGCAAAGTTCTCTCTCTCTAGGGAACGTGGGTCCAGGACTTGGGAGCTGGGAAGTAGGGTGTGGCTGTGGTGCCATTGTCTCAGTTTCCCTTGGCAGCCATGGACCGAGAGATGAAACTGGGGCGCTGCTGGAGGGCAAAGGCCTCTCTCTCTAGGTAATGGGGGTCCTGGACTTGGGAGCTTGGAAGTGGGGTTGGGCAGTTGTGCCACTGCTTCAGTTACCCTTGGTGACCACAGACCAAGAGATGGAACTGGGGCACTCCTGGAGGGCAAAGGTCTCTCTCTCTAGGGAACAAGGGTCCTGGACTTGGGAGCTTGGAAGTGGGATGGGGGCTGTGGTGTCTCTGCCTCTGTTTCCCTTGGTGACCAGTGAAAGAGAGATAGAACTGAGGTGCTCCTGGAGGGCAAAGGTCTCTCTCTCTAGGGAACAAGGGTCCTGGACTTGGGAGCTTGGAAGTGGGATGGGGGCTGTGGTGTCTCTGCCTCTGTTTCCCTTGGTGACCAGTGAAAGAGAGATAGAACTGAGGTGCTCCTGGAGGGCAAAGGTCTCTCTCTCTAGGGAACAAGGGTCCTGGACTTGGGAGCTTGGAAGTGGGATGGGGGCTGTGGTGTCTCTGCCTCTGTTTCCCTTGGTGACCAGTGAAAGAGAGATAGAACTGAGGTGCTCCTGGAGGGCAAAGGTCTCTCTCTCTAGGGAACAAGGGTCCTGGACTTGGGAGCTTGGAAGTGGGATGGGGGCTGTGGTGTCTCTGCCTCTGTTTCCCTTGGTGACCAGTGAAAGAGAGATAGAACTGAGGTGCTCCTGGAGGGCAAAGGTCTCTCTCTCTAGGGAACAAGGGTCCTGGACTTGGGAGCTTGGAAGTGGGATGGGGGCTGTGGTGTCTCTGCCTCTGTTTCCCTTGGTGACCAGTGAAAGAGAGATAGAACTGAGGTGCTCCTGGAGGGCAAAGGTCTCTCTCTCTAGGGAACAAGGGTCCTGGACTTGGGAGCTTGGAAGTGGGATGGGGGCTGTGGTGTCTCTGCCTCTGTTTCCCTTGGTGACCAGTGAAAGAGAGATAGAACTGAGGTGCTCCTGGAGGGCAAAGGTCTCTCTCTCTAGGGAACAAGGGTCCTGGACTTGGGAGCTTGGAAGTGGGATGGGGGCTGTGGTGTCTCTGCCTCTGTTTCCCTTGGTGACCAGTGAAAGAGAGATAGAACTGAGGTGCTCCTGGAGGGCAAAGGTCTCTCTCTCTAGGGAACAAGGGTCCTGGACTTGGGAGCTTGGAAGTGGGATGGGGGCTGTGGTGTCTCTGCCTCTGTTTCCCTTGGTGACCAGTGAAAGAGAGATAGAACTGAGGTGCTCCTGGAGGGCAAAGGTCTCTCTCTCTAGGGAACAAGGGTCCTGGACTTGGGAGCTTGGAAGTGGGATGGGGGCTGTGGTGTCTCTGCCTCTGTTTCCCTTGGTGACCAGTGAAAGAGAGATAGAACTGAGGTGCTCCTGGAGGGCAAAGGTCTCTCTCTCTAGGGAACAAGGGTCCTGGACTTGGGAGCTTGGAAGTGGGATGGGGGCTGTGGTGTCTCTGCCTCTGTTTCCCTTGGTGACCAGTGAAAGAGAGATAGAACTGAGGTGCTCCTGGAGGGCAAAGGTCTCTCTCTCTAGGGAACAAGGGTCCTGGACTTGGGAGCTTGGAAGTGGGATGGGGGCTGTGGTGTCTCTGCCTCTGTTTCCCTTGGTGACCAGTGAAAGAGAGATAGAACTGAGGTGCTCCTGGAGGGCAAAGGTCTCTCTCTCTAGGGAACAAGGGTCCTGGACTTGGGAGCTTGGAAGTGGGATGGGGGCTGTGGTGTCTCTGCCTCTGTTTCCCTTGGTGACCAGTGAAAGAGAGATAGAACTGAGGTGCTCCTGGAGGGCAAAGGTCTCTCTCTCTAGGGAACAAGGGTCCTGGACTTGGGAGCTTGGAAGTGGGATGGGGGCTGTGGTGTCTCTGCCTCTGTTTCCCTTGGTGACCAGTGAAAGAGAGATAGAACTGAGGTGCTCCTGGAGGGCAAAGGTCTCTCTCTCTAGGGAACAAGGGTCCTGGACTTGGGAGCTTGGAAGTGGGATGGGGGCTGTGGTGTCTCTGCCTCTGTTTCCCTTGGTGACCAGTGAAAGAGAGATAGAACTGAGGTGCTCCTGGAGGGCAAAGGTCTCTCTCTCTAGGGAACAAGGGTCCTGGACTTGGGAGCTTGGAAGTGGGATGGGGGCTGTGGTGTCTCTGCCTCTGTTTCCCTTGGTGACCAGTGAAAGAGAGATAGAACTGAGGTGCTCCTGGAGGGCAAAGGTCTCTCTCTCTAGGGAACAAGGGTCCTGGACTTGGGAGCTTGGAAGTGGGATGGGGGCTGTGGTGTCTCTGCCTCTGTTTCCCTTGGTGACCAGTGAAAGAGAGATAGAACTGAGGTGCTCCTGGAGGGCAAAGGTCTCTCTCTCTAGGGAACAAGGGTCCTGGACTTGGGAGCTTGGAAGTGGGATGGGGGCTGTGGTGTCTCTGCCTCTGTTTCCCTTGGTGACCAGTGAAAGAGAGATAGAACTGAGGTGCTCCTGGAGGGCAAAGGTCTCTCTCTCTAGGGAACAAGGGTCCTGGACTTGGGAGCTTGGAAGTGGGATGGGGGCTGTGGTGTCTCTGCCTCTGTTTCCCTTGGTGACCAGTGAAAGAGAGATAGAACTGAGGTGCTCCTGGAGGGCAAAGGCCTCTCTCTCTAGGGAAATGGGGTCCTGGATTTGGGAACTTGGAAGTGGGGTGTGGACAGTGGTGCCACTGCCACAGTTTCTCTTGGTGGCCAGGGACTGAGGTTTTCAATTTTTGCTTTTTAATGTTAAAATCTGTAGATTTTTTTATACTTTCATTCCTTTTTTCTTTTACTTTCTTCTTTCCTTTTCTCTAATTCTTTTTATTTTCTTTATCTTTACTCATTGGCTTCTCAGGTTATCCACAGTAAATGTCAAAACAGGTCCAAGTGAATGGAATCTAAACATATGTATACAATTAAGTCAGAATATTCCTCTATTTCCACTGATTCTTATGCACAAATAGTAAGGATGGAACAGAAGAGAGATTGCAGATCACCTCCTGCTATATGCCTCTGAACTCTCAAATTGAACTTCAAGAATTAGAAGAAACGCACCATCCATCAGATGACTAGAAATCACCACAGGGTCACAAGAAATATGGAAAAAGAAAGAAATTCCTCCAGGAAAAAATAATAGCTTCTCTTCATCCTCAGACAGTATGATGAAATTTATGGAAATATCAGATAAACAATTTAGAATTTTCATGGTGACAAAGCTCATAGAGATCAAAGAAAAGAGAGACAATGAACTGCTGAAGAGGTAGGGGAAAGGAGCTGACAAGCTTCATGAGGTGAGGAAATTCTTTCAAAATCTAAAAGAGGAAATTCACACTATAAAAAACAATCAAATGGACCTGTTAAAATGAAGACTATAATACAGTAAGTCTCAAATCCTCCCTTGAAAGTATTTAAAGCACACTAGATTATACCAAAAATTAAATCTCAAATAGTGAAGATAGAATCACTGTCTTAGAAAAATCCACCACAAAGACTGATAAAATTGTCCCCCAAAATGAAAATACTATATGAGAAATACTAGATAGCATCAAATGTCCAAACATCCAGATAATTGGTATCCCAGAAGGGGAAGAGACCCATAAGGGCATTGACAATCTATTCCATGAAATCCTGGAAGAAAACTTTCCAAACCTAGACAGGCATTCAAAGATCCAGTCCCAGGAAGTACAAAGTACTCCCAATAGAATTCACCCAAGAAGATCTTCTCCAAGACACATTATAGCCATATTGACCGAAACCACAAAGACAAGATACAAAGATTGGCAAGAGAGAAACATCAAGTTATCTACAAAGAATATCCCATCAGGCTGACAGCGGATCTCTCATCGGAAAAAAAGTGAGTGAAGAAAGAATGTAAAAATATATTTAAAGTGTTAAGGGAAAAGCAATTGCAACCAAAGATACTATACCCAGCAAGATTATCCTTCATATGGGAAGAAAAGACAATAACATTCTCAGATAAACAAAACCTGATAGAATTTACCAACACCAGACCAGATCTCCAAGAAGTTCTCA
>NW_006206638.1:364714-366759 GCF_000334495.1 Tupaia belangeri chinensis
GGGACAAGTCTGGAGTTGAATATTATATCCCAGAATTTAATTGGGAAAATCAAACCACAACAGAAGATAGATTAAGTACATGAGACTGAACTGGTGATATAGCATTTTATGACTTTTGAATAAAACATTGCTGATTTTCTTCTAGGCTTTTTTTCCCCAGTTTTAAGGATTTTTTGTAGTGACTTGAGCTGCTGATAGGTTCATGTACCTACTATTTGAACAGAATACCAACCTGTTTCCTGTCTTTAAGTTTTAAGCATATTTCCTTAGCATTTCTTTGATTTACTAAAGCTAAGTTAGCTTTTATAGAAATTAAAAAATATAGTAAAAAATACATAATTAATGACCATAGTAAACTGTATAGCATCAATTAGGTGCTACCTTATAGTATATTCATTCTACTCAGAGTTTCATGCCTAAAGTCAGACATGTATTAATAGATATGTATATATTAGCAGAGATTGCTACTGAAAATAGTTATTTAAGAAATTTTGTGAATCAATAAAAAGTGGGGAAAGAAAGGAATGGAAAACAACTGTGGGCACCTGAGATAGCATGAGAGGAGGGTGAGAAATAGGGGGGGAAATATATATATGAAACTAGAAATAGAAAATTATTGATGATAGCATGTATGATTAAGCTACTATGCAGCATATTCTAAATGGGAAATCACATTTTGTATTCTGTGACAATGTTCAGTGAATGTATGTAAATTAATTAAAAACAAAAAATTAAGCTCTCCACAGACTGCGCCTTTGGCTGCAGCTGCCTGGTACATCTGAAGGCGCCTGGTGAGCAAGTGGGCACACTGCCTCCACTGACTCCCTTCCAGACCCCAGTCCAGGATCCACCCAGATCCCTAGGCAAGCAGAAAGTTCCTCCATTTTTTTTCTTCTTTACCGTCCCCCATTCTTTTGTAAATCTTTTCCTCTCTGTCTCTCCACAGACTGTGCCTTTGGCTGCAGCTGCCTGGTAAATCTGAAGGCACCAGGCGAAATCAGTGCGACACGTGACTTTTTATTTATTTCCCTCTCTTCTCCTTTCTTTTCTCTTATATTATCTTCTCTTCTTCTTCTTCCATCTTGCCAGAGGGACTAGCTAGGTGTAGAGTTAGAGATCTGAATTTTTCTAGTCAAACAAAGTTATATTGCTTCCTCCCATATACGGAACCAACTGTGAAAAACGAGATTCTGCTTGTCAGACACCTGACTATAGTATCTTTTTTGAGACCACACTACTAAAAACAACAGAACAGAGACTTCGGAAGACCTCAATTCCCAACAAAAGGGAAAGACGCTCCTAGCCAGTGAAGTTTTTGCCTAACAGGTACTTAAAAGTTAGTACATCTACCAATGGCTAGAAGTAGAAGAAGAGCCTCCATTATGAATAAACAAGGAAATATATCTCCATCGAAGGTACAGAGTGACTCCCCTCCATCTTCAGGGCTAATGGATGATGTTACCAAGATGGCAGACACAGAAGTTTGAACATTTATGGTGAACAAATTCTTCGAGTTGGAACAGAAAAAAGAGAACAAACTACAGGAGATGAGAAAGTCAGTCTAAGATATGAAAGAAGAAATGGACACTATGAGAAAGAACCAGATGGAGCTATTAGAGATAAAGTCTGGAATAGAGGAAATCAAAAACTCCCTTGAAAGTATTAAAAGTTGATTAGATCATGCTGAAGATCGAATCTCTGATGTAGAAGATAAAACCTCTGACCTAGTAAGAACCACAAAAAAGATAGTGAAAATAATTAAAAATCACGAGGATAATAAATGAGAAATACTAGATTCCATAAGACACCCAAATATCAGAATAATTGGCATCCCAGAAGGTGAAGAAACTAATAATGGCATGGAAAATCTATTCCATGAAATCCTGGAAGAAAATTTCCTGAGTCTAGAGAGGCACTCAAGCATCAAGACCCAAGAAATACAAAGGACCCCAGTTTGAATCAAGCCCAGAAGATCTTCCCCAAGGCACTTCTTAGCCAGACTATCCAAGACCACAGATAAAGACATGATACTAAAACTGGCAAGA
>NW_006206638.1:370180-371510 GCF_000334495.1 Tupaia belangeri chinensis
TCAACTCAACCGGGGAGAAATGTTCATATATTGAAATGATCACCTTGTAAGCTAAATAATGTGATTGAATGTATTAAAAATGTAAATAAAAATAAATAATAAAAAAAGTAAAAAATAAAAGTATAAAAAAAATTTTAAAAAATAATTAAAATATAAAATAATAGACTAAATAGACCTCACATTACAAGAAATTTAGAAAGATAGCTTTAGTTCTAACCTTATAAATTTTAATGTTTGGAAATTTCAATCTTATATCACTTATATCATTTTCAATGTGAGGTAAAACTGAGGGCCTAATCCTTTTAGAAGATCTCTGCTTTGCTTCAGATCCCCCCACAACATGAGCAAATGTTTACCCATTTGGGGGTTACATCATCCCAGTTGAGAATACATACTAAGAACTTGTTACTCTGTGTAGTCCTAAAGCAGTAGCAATATCCTCACTTGGAAGTCTGACAGAAATGCAGAATCTTGGTCCCCATTCCAGACCTATTGAACATGAACCTACTTTTTAAAAGTATTTTGCGTGTATTTTAAATTTGAGGGTCACAAGTCATGTCCTCCAATTCATAAAGCTAAGTGAATCTATGGCTCTAAGTAAGGCTATTAGAAGCAGCAGCATCCATGGAGTCTTAGAATGTCAAGACTAAGATGGAAGTTGAAGGCATCTTTAAGACTTGAGCCTCTAAGGGGAAAAAAATATCCCTACAAACTAGTCATTCAGCCACTGATTTATCTCTGATGATGAGAAACTCACTTACTCCAGGGAGATTTTTCCAAGATCTCTTTTATAATAAGGTTGTTTATGTTGAGCTGAAAATGTTCTACCTGAGATATTGTATCCCTTGTATTCCATTCTGCCCTTGGGACCACCCAGAACATGCCTACTCTCTCTGTGCCATAACTGTTTCAAGTTCTAAAGACAGAGGCCACAACCTTCTGAATCTTCCCTTCTAACCTCATTCAGCCACTCTTGATAGGGCCATTTTCCTCTTGAAAAATCATACCAGAAACATGTGTGTATATGCCCAAAATCCCAGGAAGAGAATGAAGAAGAAGAGATTGTAGTGTGGCCTCCCCCTTGGGGATGATTTTTCACTTTCCCTTTTGCTGTTTCTCTCTCTCTCCAAGTGTGTTTTTCCTGTGGCAAAAATCTTTTTTTCTTTTTTTTTTATTAAATTTTTTTAAATTTATTAATTCACTTTACACCATCACAACACACAAATGAATTTTCCATCCAAAATACACTGTGCATTGTCTCAATCAAGTACATCCACATATATGTTCTCAGCAAATAATTTTCCAATTCTTACATCCTGCATACCTTGCC
>NW_006206638.1:372660-378267 GCF_000334495.1 Tupaia belangeri chinensis
AAGATACTAGAGGTTTATTAATGCCCCTTAAATTTAAATTAGCTTTACTGGCAACTATACCACTTTAAAAAAAAAAAAGCCAGTTAGCACTTGTGCACACAAGAGAGTATTACAGGTAGATATTATTAGCAGGAAATCCTGATATGCCAATAAAGGGGACATCTGAAACATTAATCACAGTTACCAGGGGTCACAGCTAGATCTCTTGGCACCGAAAGAGCAGAATCTATCTACTTTTATTCTCCCCTTTTACCATTCTGCATATGCACACAGAAATTTACTGTGATACTTGGTTAACATCCTACTACTCGCTCTGGACAATGATATTGGCAGAATTATTCCTATGCAGATACTTGTACCTTCAAAGTCCATACCGGGCATGAGTAGTCAGGCAATCAAATTCCTTTAGCTGAGAAGAAGTACATGAGTGCAGATAAAACCCCACAAATCCAAACAAAGGAGGTGGCTACAACAAAAGATCTCTCATCCTAAATATTTATGACAAGATCCCACAATAAAAGTAACACTTAACCCATTCCAAGTGTATGTGTCCTCTTCAGACAGCTTCCTACACACACAACTTTCTGACATAAAGTGTATTTTATTTTTCTGTTAAAAAGTTTTCAGTTTTCTATTAAAAACTCATTTCCTACTTGACTCATGTTTGTGGCTTCATTCTGCATCTCAGGGCAGTCTCTAACCTTAGAGATCTGAGATCAAAGAACTGAGTATTTCACACAATCCAGGTTAGCTCCCATCCAATAACAGATGACACCACAACTGGATCAACTTTCAGATTATTTTTGGATCACTTTTCCTGCTACAACTACCATGGAAGCTCCCTCTCGCTTCCTCCTGAAGTATGTGAATATAAGACATGCCATACTCTCTAGCTCTTCACTATCACTAGCTCTGACTACTGGTTGCTTATCATCTTTCTAGGTGCCTTGGATTTCTAGAGCCTTGGGCACCAAAATTTTCCCCTGCCTCCTGTTTTCCTGAGACTATGTTTCCTCTGGGTACCAGACTTTCTGGTTCAAAGTTTCTTAGGTTTGTCTTATCTTAGGTACTGTGTCATTCATGTTGGTAAATGTCTAGAGAGGTTTTGACCCCTTCTATCAAATCTCCCAATACTTGGATGATGAGCCCTGGAAAAGGCTTTGAGCATTTTAATCAGGCTTCCCAGTAATAGACAAGGAGATGCGAATGTTTTCCCCAGGGGGATCTCTTAGAGACTAATGAATAGACACAGGTATCTGTGAGTGGTACTCATTCATAGGTGGCAGGGATTAAGGACCTCTGGTAAGTGTACTAAGTCTGGAGGTAGAGAGAGAGATGTCTTTTATCCCTTATTTTTACTCCAGGCAGTGGGACCAACCATCAGGAGCTGGTCTTCCTTCAGTAAGTGTACTGGGAGACAATCTCCTTCTAGTTGGTAGGTGCAGCAACTAGAGAATGGATTTCCAGGAATGGCTGATGGTGGAGAAGAATGCCTCTCTAAGCATTCCTAGTCTCCCCTCTGATTGCTCCCCCTTTCTTCCCTCCTTCCAGGTGGGAAATCTCCTTTCTCTCCCAAGGAACTTCACACTGGGACACATCCTCTCTCGCTGGGACTGTTTGGCCCCAAAGCTGTTAAGAGATGTCAGGAGGCTCACTATACTTCACAATGCTGCTTGGCTCCAGTTGGGAACAAGGGAACTGTGGCTTAAAAATAACTAAGCAAATAAAACTAAAATTCTAGGACATGCCATGACAAATTGTTTTTCTGATTATATTATAATCTGTTCTTTTAAACTTTCAAGGTGTTGCGCTAATTACAAAAAAAACTTCGGTGGTCATTATTAAATCATTCAAAACCTACAATTATAGGGTTAAGATGTACAGCATTCGCAGTCCTGCAGGGTCCCCTTAACTTGGTAAGGATATTCAAAGTTGCTTAAAAATTTTGTTTTCCTTCTGACAGAGCCTGAGATAAGAGGTAAACATCTAAGGGATAACATCTAAAACTTCTTTAAAAATATTTTAAAAAAATGAAAAACTTTTAAAAAAACTATGAGATCTTTTGTTTGCATGTGTGTGTGTGTGTGTGTGTGTGTGTGTGTGTCTACATGTAATGTGTTTCTATGTGGTAAAAGGCCTTAAGAAATTTTATTCAATTTGGCTTATAAATAAGAGTGTAAATACAAATGAATCTAAAACTTTTCAAGTTTGTGTGACTTAAATAAATTATTGACAAAGCAATTTCAAATATAGTAAATAAATAAGTTTAATAAATGAAGATCTTCACAGTCTCCAACATAGTTACTCCAGGGTTTTATTGGTCAGACAACATCATATTAGTCTTAATATATTTTGTTAAATAAAACAGCTAGTATTTATGTGTTATGTGTTGTGTGTTGCATAGTGACTATCTAACATGCTATAATATTAATTAACAAGAAATGAATTGATCACTACTTTTTCTTTATCACAAAGTATTTATTGAACAAAAATGATATAACAGTAAAAACTTTACATATATGAAAGTGAGTGAAAATTTGCAGTCATAGAAAAGTTGAGACAAAGAGATCAAGTTTCAGATTAATTATATAAAAGTTTAACCATAGTAGAACAACACTGATCAAGCAGACATATACAAAGGCGGGGGTATTTAATGTTTTTTAAAACCTATTTGCTGACTAAAATGCTTCTGTTATGAAAACACACACGCACACACATGCAAAGAATGAGGCAGAGCTATAAGAGTTATACTTCAATTTCTCCAGTTCTCTATGTATTACAAGTATTATGATCCATTAAAAATTGTGGTACTTTTCCATTTCTAATAAATTCATCTTTAGTGTACATTAATTATTGTAATTGGAGGAAAAGAAAACAAGAGTTAGATTTTTATACTTTTTTGAATATTTTCAATTAGAATTTATATTTACAACTCATACTAAAATAATTTTGATTGAGACTTTTGTACATTAATTTTCGTCAGTGAGTTTTTCTGTAAGAATCTTGTAATTTGGATGCCTTTTCTTACTTGACAAAAACAATTATTTGTAACACTGTTATATATTTATCTCTTTTTTGTTTGTTTGATCTTAAACTAAATACAGTTTGGGGCCAGTAAGTACTTGATGCTAGGCATTGGGGAAGCAGGATGATACTGAGCACCAGTGTTCTACTTTTACTTTCCAAAGCTGTGGTAATGAAAACAGCATATACTGGCACAGAAGCCGAGCTGTGTGACATTAGGCAACTCCCACCTTCTCCTGGTTGGGAAGCAGGTGGTAGGAAACATTGTCAATGACTCCATCTAGCTTTAATCTTTTGTATTTGGTAAATATCAGTTCCCTGAGCCAACTCCTTTTACTTCAGTACAGAATCATCTTTAGCCTTCATGGAGGCTGGGGCATGACAGTAGTGTCTATGTATGGATTTTGGTGCCAATCCTTTTACTTTATAATCAAAGAGGCATATTGGAAGTCTAAATTTTCTTCTCCCTCTTAATAAGGGCACACATCTCCACATACAAAGACATTCAATTTCAGTTGAAAAAAAATCTCAAAATTTCAAAGAATCAAAACAACATTTTAGTTTTTTATGAAAATTCAAGAAATGTATTTTTATAAATTTCATTTTTTACCCTTTTTCATAATCCCTGCCATTGAATACCCAGTTTGGATCAATTATTCAATCAACATTTTAAACTGTTTTTTAGATTTGACATTATAATTAACCTAGCTTTGAATGTAAAACGCGGGGCACTTACCAGTTCTCCTATCTTGCCTTAGAACTTTCCTATTTCTTGTACAGTTGTGGTGCCACTGGAGTGATGCCTACTAATTTTTAAAAAGAACAACAACAAAAAAGTTTCTATTATTGCAGCTCTAAACTATACTATATAAAATCATTTGTGGTAGAGTATCCAAAGTGATCATTCACTTCCACAACGAAGTTCCTGAAGAAATTTTCTTTTACCAGATTATCTTCATTCTCACCATAAATTTAGTTATACATAAAGTACTACGTCCTACTAATTTATTTCTGCATGCAAGGCCCCCAATATCTCTAGTTCTCTGTTTTATGGCAAATTTCTTTCTTTTTTCTTGAAGACATTTTTGCTATAGGGCGTGTGCGCTCGCCAGACAGACAGAGAGAGACAGAGAGATAGAAAGCGAGGAATCACCCCCAGGGGGGATGGCCATGCCGCAATCCCTTCTCCTCCATTCTCCTCTCGGGATCTTGGACACACACACACACACACACACACGCACCTGGCGTGAGTTCAAGTCACTGGGTCCGGGTCTCGAACTGTGGTCAACTATGTGGGAGTCCAGCAACATAGCCATTACACTAACTGCTGGTCCCTATGGCAAATTTCTGTTACACAAAAAATTGTAAATACCTAAGTACATGAAGATACCTGGTGTTACAAAATTCTTTCTTTGTTCTTTGAGTTCATCACCAATCTGTGAGCCTTGTCCAAAGCATTTAATTTTTTCAATTTATTTTTTATTTACATTTTTATTTCATTTTCTTTTATACATTCAATCACATTTTTAGCTTACATTTCAACAAGTGAACATTTCTCCCTAGTCCAGGTGATAAAAATGTAAAATAACTTCAAGAGATAATGCCACACGGGACCAGCAGTTAGCGTAATGACTATGTTGCTGGACTCCCATGTAGTCGACCGTGGTTTGAGTCCCGGACCCGGTGGCTTAAACTTACGCTGGGCATGTGTGCGTGTGTGCCCAAGATCCTTAGAAGAGAATGGAGGAGAAGGGATTGAGGCGTGGCCAACCCCCTGGGGGGTGATTTCTCGCTTTCTGTCTCTGTCCCTCTCTCTGTCTGTCTGGCGAGCACATGCATCATATAACAAAAACCTCTAAAAAAAAGAGAGATAATACCACATTTCTTTGTCCCATTAATGCTTTGCCTCTCTATTTTTCTTCTAAATATCCTTTCTCAGACCGTACTCTTTCACATGTACACTATATCTGGTATTTACATCCATTTACTGTTTCTATATCATTTGGTCAATCAGTTGTAGTTATAGAGTGCAGACACTCATTAAATATTAAGTGAAAACATACAATGTCTCTCCTTCATAGCCTGGCTTGCTTCCCTCAGCAGTAAATCTTCCACATTCTTCCAATTTCTGTCAGAAGCCAGAGGTTTTTGTTTTGTTTTGTTTTTTGTTGGTTTTTTTTTTGGCTGAATAGTATTTCATAGAGTATATGTGCCACAGTTGTTCAAGCCATTCATTGGTTCATGAGTATTTGGATTGGTTACATGTCTTAGCAATTGTGAATAGTGCCACAATAAACATCGATGTGCAAGCACATTCCCATTAAGTATTCTTCTGTCCTTTGGGTAGATTCCAAGGGGTAAGATTGCTGGACCATATGGTAGTACTATCTGTAGATTTTTTTTTTTTTTGAGAGATTTTCACTGTAGGGCTTGTGCGCTCGCCAGACAGACAGAGAGAGACATAGAGACAGAAAGCGAGAAATCACCCCCCAGGGGGGATGGTCACGCCGCAATCCCTTCTCCTCCATTCTCCTCTCGGGATCTTGGGCACGCACGCACACGCACCCTGCGTGAGTTTTAAGC
>NW_006206638.1:378830-382543 GCF_000334495.1 Tupaia belangeri chinensis
TGACTGTATGTTTGGGAATTTATTTCTGGGAACTCTATTCTGTTCCATTGGTCCACATGTTGGCTTCTGTGCCAGTACATGCTGTTTTCATTACCACAGCTTCGTAGGATACTTTTGGGTCAGGGAGTGAGAAGCCACCAACTCCACTCTTGTTGTGCAGAATTGCTTTGGCAATACAGGGTCTTTTATGATTCCAGACGCATTTTATGTTTGTCTCTTATTTATTATTTATTTATTTACTTTTCTATACATTCAATCACATTATTTAGCTTACAAAATGAACATTTCAATATGTGAATGTTTCTCCCCAGTCCAGTTGATCAAAATATCTTTGACCAATAACACTACACCTCCCCATCCTGTCAATGCTCTCCCTCATATCCCTCCTCCAAATGTCCTTCCTTAGGCCCCGCTCCTCCACAGTCTTTTATAAATCTGTGAAGAGTGTGTCTGGTACTTGGGTTAGCAATGCATTAAATTTGTAGACTATTTTGAGTAGAATTGCCATTTTGATTATATTAATTCTTCCAATCCAGAAACATGGATATC
This sequence comes from Tupaia belangeri chinensis, assembly GCF_000334495.1. NCBI lineage: Eukaryota > Metazoa > Chordata > Mammalia > Scandentia > Tupaiidae > Tupaia > Tupaia belangeri. Next base: position 379,380 of record NW_006206638.1, read on the forward strand.
CTTCCACATTTTGGGGTCGTTTTCAATTTATTTTTTTAGCTTCTCATAGTTTTCCCTGTGGAGATGTTTAACTTCTTTGGTTAGATTTATTCCTAAGTATCTTATACTTTTTGTGGCTATGATAAATGGAATTACTTTTTTTTCAGTTCTCAGTCTGCCTGCTGTACTTATATAGAAATGTTATAGATTTCTGTATATTGATTTTGTATCCTGCAACTTTACTATATTCATGTATTCCTTCCAGAAATTTTTTTGTGGACACCATTGGGCCATCTATGTGTACAATCATGTCATCTGCAAATATAGAGAGTTTCACCTCTTCTTTTTGAATACCTTTTGTTTTTTCCTCTTTTCTGATTGTGTTTGCAAAAACTTCCAGTCCTATATTGAAAAAGAGTAGAGAAAGTGGGAATCCTTGTCTTATATCCGTTTTTAGTGGAAAAGCTTTCAGCGTTTCCCCATTCAATATGATGATTGCTATGTTTTTTTCATAGATAGCTTTTATTGTTTTGAGAATTAACACTTCTATGCAGATTTTGCTGAAAGTCTTGATCATGAAGGGATGTTGTATCTTATCAAATGCTTTTTCTGAATCAATTGATATGAACATATGGTTTTTATCTTTCTTCCTGTTAATATGGTGTATTACATTTATGGTTTTGTGTATGGTGAGCCAACCTGCATTCCTAGAATAAAGCCTACCTGATCATGATGTATACTTGTTTTTAAACGTTGTTGAATATGATTTGCTAGTATTTTGTTGGGAATCTCGTCTATATTCATCAGACATTGGTCTATATTTTTCCTTCCTTGTCCTTTTCTTATCTGTTTTAAGGATAAGGGTGATAGAGGCTTCATAGAATGAATTAGGGAGAGATTCATCCTTTTGGATCTTTAGAAATAACTTGAACAGAATGGGGGTTCACTCTTCTTTGAAAGTTTTGTAGAATTCAGAGCTGATGCCATTCGGGCAAGGGCTTTATTTTGTTGTGAGGTGATTTTTTATTTATTCAATCTCCTGGCTTGCTATGAGCTTATTCAGACTTTCTATATCCTCCTGGCTTAATCTTGGTAGATTATATGTGTCCAGGAATTTGTACACCTCATCTAGATGGCCTTGATTCTTAACATATAAATGTTCATAGTATCTAAGAATGTTTTGTATTTCTACTATGTCTGTTGTTATAGTGCCTGCTCCATTGCAGATAAGAATCACCTGGTACTTTCTCTCTTTTTCTTATTAAGTCTTGCTAGTGGTGTATCGATTTTGCTTATCCTTTCAAAGAACCAGGCTTTACTTTCATTAATTGTCTGTATAGTTCATTTATTTTCTATTTTATTTATTTCTGATCATATCTTTATTATTTTTTACTCTTGGGTTTTTTTGGATTTTTTTTTTTTGCTGTTGCTTTTCTAATTCTCTGAGACTTGATTTTAGATGATCCATTTGCCTTCTTTCTGTCTTCCTCTTACGTGCACTAATTGCTATGAACTTTCCTCTTATGACTGCTTTAGCAGTGTCCTCCTCTTATGACTGCTTTAGCAGTGTCCCAAAGATTATGGAAACTCGTGGTCTCATTGTCATTGGCTTCCATGAATCTTTTGATTTCAGTCTTTATTTCTTCAGTAGTTGTGGACTCATTCAGGAGTAGGTTATTTAGTTTCTATGTATTTGAGTACTTTTGAGGATTTCTCTTGAAATTAAACTCAAGTTTAATTCCATCATGGTCAAAGAAGATGCTGGATATAGTTTCTATGCCTTTTAATCTGAAGTCGCTTGCTTTGTGCCTTATGAATTGGTCCATCTTTGAAAAGGTTCTATGTGGGGGTGAGAAAAAAGTGTTTTTCTTGGTTTTTGGTTGGAAACTTCTATAGATGTCTGTTAAGTCCATTTGATTTATGGTATTGTCTAGATCCTTTATCTCTTTACCTATTTTTGTCTAGATGATCTGTACAGAGAAGATAATGCAGTGTTGGGGTCTCAAACAATTAGTGTGTTGCAATCTATCTCCCCTTTTAGATCTAACAGTCTGTTCTTTACATATTTGCATGCTCCTGTGTTAGGCACATAGATATTTATAAGCATTATATCTTCATTATTTTTTGAGAGGTTTTTGCTATAGGGTACATGTGCTTTCCAGAAAGACAGAGAGAGACAGAGAGACAGAAAGGGAGAAATCACCCCCCAGGGGGGATGGCCATGCTGCAATCCCTTCTCCTGCATCCTCTGCTTGGTATTTTGGGCATGCATGCACATGCATCCGGCGTGAGTTTAAGCCACCGGGTTTAGGACTCGAACTGCAGTCGACTACATGGGAGTTCAGCGACATAGCCATTACGCCACCTGCTGGTTCCTAAGCTTTATATCTTCTTTATCTATTGATCCTTTTACTACAATTTCATGCCTTTATTTGTCTCTTTGAACAGTTTTTGTTTTAAAGCCTCTTTTGTCAGAAACTAATTTTGCGGGAACCAGCAGTTGGCATAATGGCTGTGTCGCTGGACTCCCACGTGGTCGATCACGGTTCGCGTCTTGGACCCGGTGGCTTAAATCTCACGCCAGGCGTGTGTGCGTGAGTGCCCAGGATCCCGAGAGGAGAATGGAGGAGAAGGGATTGCTGCCCAGGATCCCGAGAGGAGACTGGAAGAGAAGGGATTGCGGTGTGACCATCCCTCCGGGGGGTGATTTCTCACTTTCTGTCTCTATGTCTCTGTCTGCCTGGTGAGCACACATGCCCTATAGTGAAAAAAAAAAAGCCTCTAAAAAAAAGGGGGGGAAAGAAACTAGTTTTGCAACTCCAGCTCTTTTTTGGTTCCCATTTGCATGGAACACCTTTTTCCGACATTTCACTTTCAGTCTATATATGTCTTTATCCATGAAGTGGGTTTCCTGTAGGCAACAGATAGTTTCTGGTTTTCTATCCATTTAGCCAGTCTGTGTCTCTTGATTGGAGAATTTAATCCTTTAACATTCAATGTTATCATTAATGTTACGGGACATGTCCCACTGTTTAAGTTGACCATTTTCTTAGTTGCCTTTTATTCCTTTGTTTCTGGCTGTTAATTCTTTTTTTTTTCTTTAGAGGTTTTTGCTATAGGGCACGTGCGCTCGCCAGACAGACAGAGAGGGAGACAGAGAGACAGAAAGTGAGAAATCACCCCCC
>NW_006206638.1:382592-393883 GCF_000334495.1 Tupaia belangeri chinensis
CGCAAACCGTGGTCGACTACATGGGAGTCCAGTGACATAGCCATTACGCTAACTGCTGGTCCCATGGCTGTTAATTCTTTAGTTTTCCTGGAATAGTACTTTCTTCAGAGTTTCTTGAAGAGCTGTTTTGGAGTTGGCAAATTATTTCAGGTTTTGTTTGTCTGAGAAGATTTTAATCTTTTTTTTTTTCCCCCATATGAAGGATAATCATGCAGGATATAATAATCTTGGTTGAAATTGTTTCTCTCTTAACACTTTCAATATGTCTTCCCATTCTTTCCTTGCTTGCATTGTTTCAGTTGAGAAGTCTGGTGTTAGCCTGATGGGGGGGACCTTTGTAAGTCAGTTGTTGTTTCTCTCTTGCCAGTTTTAGTATCTTGTCGTTATCTGTGTTCTTTGCCATTATGGCTATGATGTGCTTTGGGGAACTTCTTCTTTGGTTGATTCTATTTGGGGTCCTTTGTGTTTCTTGGATTTGGGTTCTTCAGTGCCTCTCTAAACGGGAAATTTTCTTCCCAGATTTCATGGATTTTCCATGCCCTTAGTTTCTTCACCTTCTGGGATACCAATTATTCAGATATTCGGGCATTTAATGGAATCTAATATTTCTCGTATGTTATCCTCGTGTTTGTTGTTGTTGTTGTTGTTATTTTATCTTTTTGGTGGTTTTCTTTAGGTCAGAGATTTTATCTTCTAGGTAAGAGATTCGCTCTTCAGCATGGTCTATTCAACTTTTAATATTTTCCAGATAGTTTTTGATTTCTGGTATTACAGACTTTATCTCTAATAGTTCCATCTGATTCTTTCTTTGCATGTATATTTCTTCTTTCATATTGTGGAAAGACTCCCTAATCTCCTGTAGTTTATTGTCACTTTTCTGTTCCAACTCACAGAATTTGGGGTCACCATGAATGTTCTAACTTCTTTCTTGGACATTTTGGTAACATCGTGTGCTTTTTTTTTTTTTTTTTTTTCAAGAAATGGAAGGGCGTCACTGTGACTGTGTTCTTTTGATGGAGACATATTTCCTGGTTTATTCAGACCTGAGGTTCTTTTTCTACTTTTAGCCTTCAGGAGATGTATTCACTTTGGAATACATTTTAGGAGAATGTTTGTTTGGCTAGGAGCAAGTGTGTTTCCCTTTTGCAGTGGAGTGAAGACTGCCAAAGTCTCTCTTCTGTTGCATATTGCAATGTGTTCCAAGGAGGAGTATTCTATTCAGGTGTCTGAAGAAAAGTATCTCCTTTTTTGCAGGTTGTTCAGTAAAAGGGAGGATCCCAGAGAGTCTTACAATACTAGAAGATTTCAGAACTGTGATATTAGACCTATCTAGACCATCTGGGAGGGTGGAGATTGAGGAAGAGAGGGCCAAATAAGTGGGAAGAAAGTAAGAAGGAGAATAAAGAAAAATTGGTGCTCTGCGCAGTAACGCAGCATATGATTTTTCCAGGTTTCTGAAGATGGAAGTGTGGTTACTGTAGAGCTGAGGGCAGTCTTGGCTGACAGCAATAGAGGTCTCTGGGCTTGGGGTTGCCGGGGCTGTAGATGGGGCAATGGGCCCTTCCTCTGTGTCCCTTAGGCCAAGGGTCTGGAGATGGAAGTCAGGTTGCTGTAAAGCTGAGCACGGTCCTGGCTGACAGAGATAGAAGTCTCTGGGCTTGGGGGATGCTGGAGCTTGAGTAGGGAAGGGGGCTCTGCCTTAGTGTCTCTTAGGCCAGAGGTCTGGAGATGGAAGTGGGGTTGCTCTAGACAAAGCATTTAATTTCTAAATGTTAATTGTTCCAGGATTTAGAAAAACCCTAATAATACAGGCAAAGTAAATATATCAGATAGGTCTGATTTTCTATGAAAAATTGGAAAAACTAGGGCTAATTTTCTGAAAAAAGAATATGCTCTAACCTAGGAAATATTCCAGGGGTTTTGGTAGCATGAACTCGATGTAGCTTTTCTATCTCAGATTTTTGTTTGAGAGGAATCTAGTAGATATTATAAACTACAAGAATGCTAGTCTTTCATACTTCTTTTTTCTCTTGGAGAGGTTTTTGCTACAGGGTGTGTGCACTCGCCAGAAAGACAGAGAGAGACAGAGATACAGAAAGCAAGAAATCACACCCCAAGGGGAATAGCCATGCAACAATCCCTTCTCCTCTCGGGATATTGGGCACGCACGCACACGCACCCGGCGTGAGTTTTAAGCCACTGGGTCTGGGACTCAAACTGTGGTCGACTACATGGGATTCCAACGACATAGCCATTACACTAACTGATGGTTCTTTTCATACTTCTTTTTAAAAAATACATTTTAGAACATTTTCTTTTGTGAATGTTTATTGTCTAAATATGGCTTCGTTTACTTATAGAAGACATTACTTGGACATTACCTTTACTGAATTTCAGTTCAAAAAAGGTGATAAGGCAATTCCTAGACACTTAAAAGCAAAAAAGAAAAAAAATTATATGAATATGCTTTCATATTGCCTATTCATGAAAATTAATTAACTTCTACCAGAGAGCTGTTTGATACTATTTTTTGTCTTTTAAACATTTTTTCTTAATACTAAAAAATATAGATCATTTACATAAAACTAAATGCAGAGGAAGACACAGCTGGTTATAATGTGTATAAGCGCAGTTCATCATATGCTGAATTATATAGAAAAAATTTTCACATACCTATTAGTTATACTGAAAACTTAAGAAAAGTTCTTCACTGTCAACAGTGTTCAATACTTAGAGCTAAGAAAATATAAAAACATTAAAATTCATTGAATGTTAAACAGATTTCTTATATATCTGAATATATTTAAAATACACTTTTTAATATGCTAACATAAACTGAGACTGCCCATATTATGAAAAGTACAAAGCAAATTAGCAGAAGGTGTCACAATGTACTTCTTATGACACAGGTAAACTAGCCCTTGGGGACAACTTTGCTTAATTGTTTAATGAGTCCTTAATCATGATCAGACATCATCAGGATTTCTGAGAGTTTAAAGAAAGCAGAAAGAGAAGCAGGTCTGTCCAAAATGGATATTGGCACTGGCATGTGGCCATTAATCAGGGTGGGGAACTGGAATAGCATGTTTGGCCCTTGCAGATTGATAGGACTCAGCAGAACAACTGAACTGAGGCTTCTCCAGAAATTTTTGCTGGACAGCAGTGGAGTAAGGATCAGAATCAATCCATTTGATGTCTGTCTGGTAAAGAAGGCTGGGGTGAGGGATCCTGAGGAGAGGGCTGGGCTGTTAAGGGTGATTGAGCCGATGTTGACATCAGTGGAGTCATAGAGATATCCAAGCTTTTTAGGGTTTTTAGCCTTTGAGGAAAGGCATGAAGACAGTCTTGGAGCCAAGGGCTCTACGGAATCTGAGACATGGCAGGCAGATCCTAGGAATAACCTTCCATGTTCAGAAGGGAGCAGTAAGTTGAAAGATGGGATGAGGACCAGCAAGAGGAAAGGAAAATGGATGAGATGCTGGCATTTGGCAGCATTCAAGGTCTTGTCTGAAATAGACAAGGTCAGAAAGGTGGCAGCAGTCACAACCTCAGATGTGGAGGGCAGGGATACCATGTGCCTGGTGAACTGCTTGTTGGTTTTTTGTTTTGTTTTGTTTTGTTTTTTGTTTTGTTTTGTTTTGTTTTTGATTGTTGGTTTTATTGGTCACAGACCTGATCTTAGTCCTGACTTCTTCCTCAGGGGGTTGTCTTCTTGCAGTTCTTCCAGCTTCTCTGTCATGACAATCTTGAAAGCCTCCAGTGGGTTCTGCAGGGAATTGATGGTGTATAGGTCTGACTGGATGTATTTTTGTAGCTTGTGATTTTGAAGACAGACAAGCTGTGTTTGTGGGCCTTACAGCCCTGGGTGAGGGGACCTTGCAGTCACCATCTTGCAGCACAAGGCTCTCCCCATTGATCTCTACCATGTGAGGACCCATTTTTAGTATCTCTGGGAAAGAGATGAACTTGCACACAAATTTCTGCCCAATCACCTTCTCGATGATGCTCTTGTAATAGTATTGCAGGGCTCTGCTCATCTTATTTAAGTTCATATTTGTCTTTTTTTCCCCTGAGTTCCCTACAGCTTGGCCACTTCTGCTTTGAGGAGCTTGAATTCATCATCACTGGAGGTCCAGCAGGTGAGATGTTCTTTCTGGTTAAGCAGCAAATGCAACAAGAGCTACCACAGCATGATCTCCATACCCAGATGTGAAGGAACTTTCAAGATCCTTGTTTGGAGGAAATTCTAGGAGGACTGGGTGAAAGCCCCCAACGTTCCATGCTCAGAGGTGTTTACAGATGATCTGTTGCTCTCATAATGAGATCCTGATTCTTCTCACTTTTTAAATTTCTGTCATTGATTTTCAACCCCCTCCCCTTACTTTCTCCCTCCTCTTAGCCCTCCCCCTTCACTCCCCATAGCCCTCCCTTCTCCCTCTCCCCTTTCCCCTCCCTATCGCCAATCCTTCCCCCACCCAGTATGTGAGAGTAGGATGTTGGAGAAGTCAGCCCTGGCTGCTTACTTCATTTACTGCTTTATTTCGCAGGTAATGTGCAGCCTGTGTAAACAGGCTTTTCTACCCAAAGCTGAGCACTGGGGCCTCACCTGAGTAGCACAGTGAGCACCAGCACTGGCTTGCAGAGGCACAAGGATACTCTGCCACTCAGTCTGTGCTCTCCCTGAATTACATGTCCTAGTCATTATCCACTGCCCCATAATTAACTTCCAATATTTTCATTTTCACAGGTAATCAAGATATAATGGTTCAACTTTTTAAGTGATTATAGATGAGGTATTTAGATATAAAGTTTTCAAATCATTTTAGATCTTAAAATTGTGCTTGAAATAATAAGTATTCATAAAATGTCTAAGTCACCTTTATTTTAATATTTAGTTTGTTATAATTATTTTTTATTTCAAGTTATTTTATACATTCAATCATGTTATTTTGCTTAGAAAGTGATTATTTCAACATGTGTACATTTCTCCCCAGTTCAGTTGATATTATAAAGTTATCTTCTTTGTCCAATTAATGCTAAGCCTCTCTATTTTTCTCCTTAATGTGGTTCCTCAGACTGTTCTCCTTCACCAACCCTCTTTCCACATTATATCTGATATTCTCAACCATTTACTGTGTTTCTATATCCTTTAGTCAATCAGTTTTCATCATAGAGTGTGGACACTCAGTACATATTAAGTGAAGACATACAATGTCTCTCCTTCATAGCCTGGCTTGCTTCCCTCAGCAGTAAATCGTCCATATTCATCCACTTTCTGTCAAGAGCTAGGGTCTTACTGTTTTTTATGGCTGAATAGTATTCCATAGAATATATTTGCCACAGTTTTTCAATCCATTCATCTGTTCATGGGTATTTGGGTTGGTTACATGTCTTAGCAATTGTGAGTAGTGTCACAATAAACATCAATGTGCAAGCACTTCTCTGATTAAGAACTCTTCTGTCCTTTGGGCAGATACCAAGGCGTGGGATTGCTGGATCATATGGTAGTTCCATTTGTAGATTTTTGCAGAATCTCCAAATTGTTTTCCACACTGGCTGGACCAATTTACATTCCCACAAGAGTGTAAGAGAGGTCCCCTTTCACCACACCCCTGCCAGCACTTACTTTTTTTTTTTTTTTTGTCTAAGTCATTCTGACTGGAGTTGATCATCTTTTTTTGGGACAGCTGCTTGAGTTCTTTGCGTATTCTGGTTATCAGTCCCTTATAAGACAAATAGTTTACAAAAATATTTTCCCATTCTGAGGACAGTCTATTCACACTAATTACTGTGGCTTTTGCCATGGAAGAACTTCTTAGTCTGATGTAAACCCACTTGTCTATTTTGGGGATTATTGACTGTGCTTTTGGGGTCTTATTTAAGAAGTCTCTGACTACCCCTATGTCTCCCAGAGTTTCCTTAGAGTTTTCCAGAAGCTCTTTTGTCAATGGTAAGAGAGAGGGGTTCAGATTCATCTTTGTGCAAGTGGATATCTAGTTTTTTCAGCACCATTTGTTGAAGAGATTTTCCTTTTCCCACTGGATTGACTGGTACACTTTATCAAAAATTATTTGGATATATGTTTGAGAATTTATTTCTGAGGTGTTCAGTCTTTTCCATTGGTCCACCTGTCTGTTTCTGTGCCACTACCATGCTGTTTTTATTACCACAACTTTGTCATATATTTTTCAGTCTGAGAGTGAGATGCCACCCACTCCACTCTTCTTGTGCATGATAGCTTTGGTAATAGGTCTTTTATGATTCCAGACAAATTTTATGATTGTCCTTTCTAGATCTGTAAAGAATGTACCTGGTACTTTGATTGAGATTATGTTAAATACGTAGATTCGTTTGGGTAGATTTGCCACTTTGATTATATAATTTCTCCCAATCCAGGAACAAGGAATGTCCTTCCCTTTTTTTATTTTTTAAGAGGTTTTTGCTATAGGGAGTGTGTGCTTGCCAGAAAGATAGAGAGAGACAGAAAGAGAAAAATCACCCTCCAGAGGGGATGGCCACACTGTATTCCCTTCTTCTCCATTCTCCTCTCAGGATCTTGGGCACAGACACACATATGCCCAGCCTGAGTTTAAGCGACCAGGTCCAGGACTCCAACTGCGGTCAACTACATGGGAGTCCAGTGACACAGCCATTATGCCAACTGCTCATCCCCCTTTCACTTTTTTTGTGTAATTTTCAATTTCCTTTTTAGCTTCTCATAATTTTCCTTGTGAAGATCTTTAACTTCTTTGCTTAGATTTATTCCTAGGTATTTTATACTTTTTGTTGCAATTGTAAATGTAGTTATTTTTTCAGTTCTATCTCAGTCTGCCTGTTTATATATAAAAACTCTATAGATTTCTGTATGTTGATTTTGTATTCTGGATTTTGTATGCTGCAACTTTACTGTATTCATGTATTACTTCCAGGATTTTTTTTTCATGGATACCATTGAGCCTTCTATGTATACAATCATGTCATCTGCAAATAGAGTTTCACCTCTTTTTCTATTTGAATGCCTTATATTTTATTCTCTTTTCTGACTGCATTGGGAGGACTTCCAGTACTATATTGAAAAGGAATGGAGAAAGTGGGCATCCTTGTTTTATACCAGTTTTCAGTGGAAAACCTTTCAGCTTTTCTCCAGTCAGGATGATGGTCTCTATGGGTTTTTTATAGATAGCATTTATTGTGTTGAGAAATGACCCTGTATACTAATCTTGCTAAGAGTCTTAACCATGAAAGGATGTTGTATTTTATCAAATGCTTTTTCTGCATCAATTGAAATGATTATAGGTTTTTATCTTTCTTTCTGTTAATATGGTGTACTATGTTTTTGGTCTTGCATGTGTTTAACCACCCTTGCATCCTTGAAATGAAGTTGACATTCGCTGCAGACAGAGCAAGGGTGGATATAGCTAGGGGCGTTCCAACAGACACATCTGATGGACTTCAAGAGACATCTTGACCCCAGTTAGCAAAGTCCAATCCCTGCTCTGCATCTGAAAGGTTCTTTAGCCTTCTCTGAGAGTGGTGGTGCACTCCTTTTGGAGAAGTTCTTTAGTTTCTTCCCCATACCTAACAGCTAGGTTTCTTTGCATTAGAAAACAAAAATGAGACTTTCTCTTGATGGGATTATCACCAAGGGATACACCTGGCACAGTATGACTAAGCCCTTATAGATTTGTTAACTGCTTCTTATTGTCTGTAACCTGGCAACAAGTCTATGAAGTGTCATAAAACATACATGTGTAATGTTTCCTTGTACTATAAATAAAGAGGCCCAGTTTGTCTGAGTGACTCAAGCAGCTCAAGCAGCAGCAGCTCAAGTACAGCATGAGTTGCTTGGGCTACCTAGGCTTAGGCTGCCTGTGCCCATTTCTACTCTATGTCTTTTTTTCATTCTTTCCAATTCCCCAGTCCTGGCAAGATGGAGGGCTTTCTCTTTCTCGTCCTCTTTCTCTTCCTCACCAGCAGCCCTCTGATCATGATTCAGTTAGACCTAAGCCCTGGGGTGGACGCTGACAATCTTATGTTTTTTTATATTTCTTTCTGTTAATGTGGTGTATTATATTTATGGTTTTGCGTATGTTGAACCAACCTTGCATTCCTGGAATAAAGCCTACCTGGTCATGGTGTATAATCTTTTATAACTTGTTGGGTACGATCTGTTAGTATCTCGTTGAGAATCTTTACATCTGTATTCATATTGGTCTATAGTTTTCTTTTTTTGTCCTATCCTTATCTGTTTTAAAGATAAGGGTGATGAAGGCTTCATAGAATGAATTAGGGAGATATTCACCCTTTTAAATCTTTAAAAATAACTTGAGCATAATGGGATTAACTCTTCTTTAAAAGTTTTGTAGAATTCCAGGATGAAGACATCAGTATCAGGGCTTTTCTTTGTTGGAAGGTTATTTATTAATGAATCAATCTCCTGGGATATTATGGACCTATTCAGACTTTCTATATCCTCCTGGCTCAATTTTGGTAGATTGTATTTGTCCAGGAATTTGTTCATCTAATCCAGATTGTTTCTTGGCCTATAGTTGTTCATAGTATCCTCTAATGATATTTTGTATTTCTACTATGTCTGTGGTTATATTGCCTGCTTCATTGCAGGTTTTATTTATCTGGTTACATTCTCTCTTATTAGTAATTCTTGCTAGTGGGGCATTGATTTTGTTTTTCTTTCCAAAGAGCCAGCTTTTACTTTTATTTATTTTTTGTATAGTTTGCTTATTTTCTATGTCATTTATTGCTGCTCATATCTTTATTATTTCCTTTCTTCTGGAGTTATTTGGATTGTTTTGTTGTTGCTTTTCCGATTCTCTGAGGCATGATGTTAGGTGATCTATTTGCCTTCTTTTCATCTTCTACTTATGTGCACTAATTGCTATGAACTTCCCTCTTATGATTGCTGTTGCAGTGTCCCCAAATTTATGGAAATTCAAGTCCTGGATGTCATTGACTTCCATGAATGTTTTCATTTCAGTCTTTATTTCTTCAGTAGTTGTCAAATCATTCAGGAGTAGGTTATTTAGTTTCCATGTACTTGAGTATTTTTGAGGATTTCTCTTGAAATTAAACTCAAGTTTAATTCCATCATTGTCAGAGAAGAGGCTGGATATAGTCTCTATGCCTTTGAATCTGTAGAAACTTGCCTTGTGTCCTATCATGCGGTCAATATTCAAGAAGGTTTCATGTGAGGGTGAGAAAAAAAGTGTATCTCATGTTTTGGGGGTGGAAATTTCTATAGATGTCTGTTAAGTCCATTTGATTTATGGTATTGTTTAGATCCTTTATGTATTGTATTTACCTATTATTTATCTAAATGATCTATAAGGAGGGGTTATTGGAGGTGTTGAGGTCTCCAACAATTAGTGTATGGCAGTCATCTCTCCTTTAATTTTAACAGTCTTTTCTTTATGAATTTGGGTGCTCCTGTGGTGCATAGATATTTATAAGTGTTATAACTTCTTCATCTATTTACCATTTTACTACAATGTTGTGTCCTTTGTCTCTTCAAACAGTTTTTTTTTAAAGCCTATCTTGTCAAAAATTATTATCATGATCCCATCTTTGTTTTTGGTTCCCATTTTAATGGGAAACCTTTTTCCAACCCTTCACTTTTGGTCTATCTATGTCTTTTTTTTATCATCATAATCTTTTTTATATTACATTGGATTACATATAACTTTACAGTGTATTACATTGCTTTTTCAAAAGGGAATGCCATGCATGTCAGTCAGTACAGAGACATTAATCTCCCCACTTCAACATTCAATATCTTTTCTATGTTTTCCCCAATCATTATTATTATTATTCTAATTATTTTTTTAAAAGTCAATTGCTATTTCTCATTTTGCTTGTAAAAATACTTTGCCCATCATGAAATATTTCTCAGACCAATCCAGTTGAGAATACTATACATGTCATCATCAACAGGTAATAAGCCATATCTGTTTCTCACTAACGTCCTGCCTCTCTATTGTTCACTTGCTATCTTTCTCTATCCTCTATCTATGTCTTTAACCATGAGATGTGTTTCTTTTAGGCAACAGAGAGAGGGCTTCTGTTTTATTTTTTATTTTTTTATACTTTCAGCCAGTCTGTGTCTCTTGATTGGAGAATTTAATCCATTCACATTCAATGTTATTATTGATATTACTGGATCTGTTCCAATGTTTAAGTTGGCCATTGTCTTGGTTCCCTTTTATTTTTTTTATTTCTGGCTGTTCATTCTTAGTTTTCCTGGATCAGGACTCTCTTCAGGGTTTTTTGACGAGCTGGCCTGGTGTTGGCAAATTCTTTCAGGTTCTGTTTATCTGAGAAGATTTCAATCTTTTTTTAACCATATGAAGGATAATCTTGCAGGATGTACTAATCTTGGTTGACATTTTTTCTCTGTTAACACTTTCAATCCGTCTTCCCATTCTTTCCTTGCTTGTATTATTTCCGTTGAAAGGTCCAGAGTTAGCCTTCTGCTATGACCTTTGTAAGTGCCTTGTTTCTCTCTTGCCAGTTTTAGTATCTTGTCTTTATGTGTGGGCTTGGCCAGTCTGTCTAAGATGTACCTTGTGCAAGGTCTTCTTGGGTTTATTCTATTCAGAGTCCATTGTATTTCTTGGTTCTGCATGTGTGAGTGCTTTTCTTGACTTGGGAAGTTTTCTTTCCAGGATTTTATGGAATAGATTTTCCCTTTTAGTTTCTTCACCTTCTGGGATACCAATTATTTGAATGTTTGGACATTTAATGGAGTTTGGTATTTCTTGTATATTATCCTCATATTTTTTTCTTATTTTCTCTATCCTTTTTGTGTTTTTTCTCTAGGTCAGAGGTTCATCTTCTACATCAGAGATTCGATCTTCAGCATGGTCTAATCAACTTTTAATACTTTCGAGAGAGCTTTTTATTTCTGGTATTACAGACTTCATCTCTAATAGTTCCACCTGATTCTTTCTTAGCATGCCCATTTCTACTTTCATATCATGAAAGGATTTCCTAATACCGTGTATTTCATTGTCTCTTTTCTGTTCCAACTCATAAAATTTTGTCACCATGAATGTTCTAAATTCTTCCACTGACATTTTGGTGACATCTGCTTTTTAAAGAGATAGAGGGTGTGTTGTTATCGGTGGAAGATATTTTGATCAACGGGACTGGGGAGAAATATTCATATATTGAAATGTTCACTTTGTAAGCTAACTAATATGACTGAATGTATATAAAAAAGTAAAATAAAGAAAAGAGATGGAGGGGAGTAATTGTGTTTTTTTTTTTTTTTTTTG
>NW_006206638.1:394192-395471 GCF_000334495.1 Tupaia belangeri chinensis
CCATTACGCTAACTACTGGTCCCGAGTAATTGTGTTCTTTTGATGGAGACATATTTCCTGGCTTATTCAGACCTGAGGCCTTTCTTTTAATTCTAGCCACAGGGAGATGTATTCACTTTTGGATACTTTTTTGGAGAATGTTTCTTTGACTGGGAACAAGTGTTCTTCCCTTTTACTGTGGACTGATGTGTGCCAAAGTCTCTCTTCTGCTGTGTTTTGCAATGTGGTTTGCACAGGAGGAGTCTCCTATTTAGGAGTCAGAAGAGCAGTTTTCCTTTTTTGCAGGTAGTTATGTAAAAGGGAAGATCCCAGAGAGTCTCACGACACCAGGATATTTGAAATCTGTGATTCTAGACCTGTCTAGCCCCTTACGTTGAATGGAAGATAAGCAGGAGATGACAATATAAGACAAAAGAGAAAAAAAGTATGAAAGAAAATAAAAAGTCATGTGCTATGTGCTAGCCCAGCATGAATCTGCCAGGGGACTGGAGATGGAAGTGTGCTTTCCTAGAGAGCTTAGGGCACTCCTTCTAAGTCACCTTTAAATAAGATAGCATGCTTTAATTAACATAAAGTTTAAATATTTTTGCTGTCAGTCTTTTACATTTTATAGGAATAAAAATACTGGATCTATGTATAAGGTTATTCTATCCTACATTGAGAAATTTCTTAAACAGCTTTTTAAAAATTTGTTTATAAGATACATATTTATAAAATGTTGGTATATGGTAAAAACTTATATTGCAGAGAGTTAAAAATTCTGATTAATATGTGTAATTCTACACACAAGTTGTTAGCATGATGGCCAGTCCAGAGGTACTACAGTACCCAGGGAAAAGATGAACATTAAGAACCTAGTACTGTCTCTCTCTCTCTCTTTTTTTCAGGATTGAGCAAAACAACAAAGACAAGATACTAAGGCTAGCAAGAGAGAAATGACAAGTTACCCACAAAGGATAATCCATCAGGTTAACAGCAAACCTCTTGTTGGAAACAATGCAAGCAAGAAAGAAAAATGGGAAAATATATTCAAAGTGTTGAGTGAAAAACAATTTCAACCAAGAATAATATATGTGTCAAGATTATCCTTCAGGGACCAGCAGTTAGCGTAATGGCTATGTCGCTGGACTCCCACATAGTTGACTGTGGTTCGCGTCCTGACCCGGTGGCTTAAAACTCACGCCAGTCGTGTGTGCGTGCGTGCCCAAGATCCCGAGAGGAGAACGGAGGAGAAGGGATTGCGGCATGGTCATCCCCCTTGGGGAGTGATTTCTTGCTT
>NW_006206638.1:395539-414571 GCF_000334495.1 Tupaia belangeri chinensis
AAAAAAAAAGATTATCCTTTAAATGGGAAGAGAAGACAATATTCTCAGAACATCTCAGATAAACAAAACCTGAAAGAATTTACCAACACCAGAACAGTTCTTCAAGAAGTTATGAAGGGACTGCCATATCAGAAAAACGAAGAAATAAGAATTAAAAAAACATTTAAGTAAAGGGGCAGCTTAATGGTAGGGACAAGTCAAGAGTTGAATATTATCTTCTGGAATATAAGCAGAAAGGTTGGACCACAACAGAAGTTAGATTAAGTACATGAGACTGAGCTGGTGAAATAGAATTTTTTTGACTTTTGACTAAAATAGTACCAATTTTTTTCTATGCTTTGTACTCAAGAGATAAGGATTTTTGTCTTCTCTTGAATTATCAATTGTAAAGAGATCCACGTACCTACTATTTGTACAGAATTCTAACCTGTTTTGTGACTTTAAGTCTTAAACAAAGTTCTCTTAATATTTTATTATTTTGATTTATTAAAACTAAAACCACCTTTCTTGAAATTAAAAAATATATTAAAAATACACATTTAATAACTGCAGTAAGCTATATAGCCTCAGTTAGGTGCTATCATATAGCATATTCATTCTACTCACAGTTTCATACCTAAAGTCAGACATTTGTTCACAGATATTTATATATCAGCTGAACTTGCTATTGAAAGTAGTTAGATCAATTAAAATATTTTGTGAATCAATAAAATGTGTGTGGGAGGGAAGGAATGGAAAATAATTGCAGTTGCCAGAGATAGTGTGAGAGGAGGGTGGGAAATGGCAGAAGCTGAGAAATGGTGGTGGGAGAAATGGAAAATTATTTATTGACAATAACATGTATCACTAAGCCACTATACAGTGTATTCTGTATGAGAAATTGCATTTTGTATGTTGTAATGATGATCAGTAAATGAATGTAAAATGAATATTTTTTAAAGTCCTATTACTGAAGATTCACTTTAGAGAAATCCCATACAACTCACCTATCCTCTAGTCTAAGATATTCTAGTTTCCCCTTGATACAGTTGCTTACTGAGCAGCAAAAGGCCAATTCATACTGGTCATCCACCCCCACCTGAGACAATCATCCAGGTGGCCCTAAAGTGAAAGTCCCAGGATTAACTTTAGTTAGGCCTCAGTATGGAAAACAGGGGCTAAAAGACTCCTATCTAAGGACCTGGCAGGACAGGAGTCAAAGCACAAGAGAAGACTGGTTAAGGACAGAACTCCTACCTGTTGTCTTCCTTCCTTCCTTCTAGCATTTGCCATGTTTTCTCTTCTAGATAGACATACTTCTACCCTTCTGCTTCAAGGACTCTCCCCTTGGCTGCATTCTCAGGAATTGGGACACATTTCACACTCAAAACTTATGGCCTGCCCCCACAAATTAGGTGATCAGGATATCACCTGATATAAATAAATAAATAAGAAGTTAAGCTATGACTCTATTGTCCAGCTATAGCTCTTCAATCACTGACAAGACACATTCTTTGTAAAACCTACAAACTGGACTTACCCTCTTGTCTGTACTCAGCTAACCCTCTGAGAGCTCTTCAGCAGAGGCTCTTCAGCCTTACTCTTGAAAACAGAAAATGAGAATTTACCAGAACCCTCTTTTATATAACCAGCCTTTACAACCTCTAATCTTATTTTGCCTTGTTCTAAGCTTAAAAGCCCACTGCCAGAGAGCTCTGCTTTTTACAGGAGGTAAATAAACCAGCAGGACCCATTTAAATTCAGGTCCCTTTTTCTTACAGATCAAAGCAGTCTAAGAAAACTCTCAGAAGACTTGGATACAGTAATAAATTCTGACGACTTAACCTTTGATTTAACTTAAAAAGACAAACAAAAAGGCCCAAATATTGGCTGGAGCCAGAGCCACCCAAGTAACTCAGGAGAATCCTCAAAGCCGAGGATTTACGTCCTGCCCAAAGGGCAGAATCTAGGAAGTCCAGATCAGCACCTCTGCCTCAGAGAGACTCTAAATGTTTCCCATGTGGAAAGTCTGCGCACTGAAAAGGTCAATGCCCACAATTGGCATTCTCCTGTCCCTCACTAGGGCCTCCTCCTCAATGTGGAAGAAGTAATCACTGAAAATAGAAATGCTGCCAGCTCCAAAAAACCCATGACTCCTGGATACATGATGGCCTCTAAAATTGAGGACTAACTGATCTGATACCTCAGCAGCTCCCCTTGGATGTCTTAAAATCTTATCTGACAAGTCTCAGTAACCCTAAACTGACAGATAAAAATATGCTCTTTAAAAATAATTTTGTCTAAATCAGAGGTTAAGATTATTTCCAAAAGTAAATGAAAAAAAAATAGTAAGCGAAAAGACATAAAAAGAGTTTACAGAAGTAAAGATATATTTTGGTAAATAAAAAAAAGTTAAAAGGAAAGTCTTTGCTATAAAAACTTTTTGTGTGATAAAGTTTTCATCTTATGATAAGGTGGCTAGATAATCTCAAAATAAAAAATAGAATTTCAGAAGCAATTTTAGACCTGAGGTGTGTCCTGGTGCATTCAGGGAAGCCATGCTCTGAACCCATCTCATAGACTTCCAAAATACTTAGACAAGGTAGGAAGACCTCCATCTTCTCTCTGCCTCTTGCTGTCTGTCTCTCTGTCTCAAGTTCTCTCCCTGTTTAAATTTTTAACTTTTTTTTTTATTTTCAAGCACCTCTCTTCACCTTGGGCCTTTTCTTTCACTTGTTAATTTCAGAAGCCATTTTAAAGCTGAGGTGTGTCCTGGTGCTTTCCCGTGGTACGGTAGCTGCAAAGTTTTCATATTTTCTCTATTTTGGTAGTATTTTTCTAGTTTTTTTTCTTTTAGTTTATATTTTTAAATCTTACTTTCTTATTCTAATCTTCACTCTCCACACAGTTAATGTCTAGATAGCCCTCGGTGCACAGTAGACAAGCATCTGAATCCTTTTAGAGTCATTGAAATCCTCAATGCTTATTGAACCTTATGCTTTAAAGAAGAAATTTTTTCTATAAATCTGAATTCCTAATTTTACTGTTGATGCCACATTGCTAAGCACTGTGGAGGAGAGATTTTGTCACAGAATGACCAGAAATAACTGCAGAGACACAAGAAACATGAGAAACCAAGAAAATATCTCTCCCCTAAGGGAAAAGAACAATCCCTCAGCATCTACAGACAGTAAAGCAGAATTCATGGAAATGTCTGATAAAAACTTAAGAATATTCATAGTAACAAAACAAAATGAAATGCAAGAGCTGAGAGATAATGAATTCCAGAAGATGCTGGAAAAAAGAGACAAGTACCAAGAGGTGTTGAAGTTTTTTTATGATCTGAAAGAGGGAATTCACACCATAAAAAAGAATCAAATGGAGCTATTAGAGATGAAAGCTGCCCTTCAGAAAATCAAAACACCCCTCAAAAGTATTAAAAACAGATTATTCCATGCAGAAAATAGATTCTCGGATATTGAAAGCAAAACCTCTGAGCTAGAAAAGACAACCAAAAAACTAAGAAAATAACCCCCCAAAATGTGAATACTATACGAGAAATACTAGACAGCATTAAGTGCCCAAACATTCGGATAATTGGGTGAGGAAAAGGTGAGTAAACTAATAAGGGAATTGATAACCTATTCCATGAAATCTTGGACAAAAATTTTCCAAATCTAAAGAGGCGTTCAAGTATCCAGACCCAAGAAATACAAAGGACCCCTAACAGAATCAACCCAAGATCTTCTCCAAGGCACATCATAGCCAGACTGGTCAAATCTACAGACAAAGACAAGATACTAAAATTGGCAAGAGTGAAACATCAGGTTACTTATAAAGGTGTTATCCTATCAGGCTAACCTCAGTCCTCTAATCAGAAACAATGTGAGCAAGGGAAGAATGGGAAAATATATTCAAAGTGTTAAGTGAAAAACAGTTTCAACCAAGAATACTATACCCAGCAAGATTATCTTTCATATGGAAAGAAAAAATAAAAACATTCTCAGATAAACAAGACCTGAAAGAATTTGCCAGTAGCAGACTCACTCTTTAAGAAGTTCTGAAAGGAGTGCTCAACCAGTAAAACTAAAGATACATACAGAAATAAAAGAACAAAAAGCAACCAAGAAATGACCAGTTTAATGCTAGGGACAAGAAATATCAATAACAACATAGAATGTTAACTTCCAGGAATGGAAGTTAAGTGGAAAGATTGGACCACAGCAACACTGCATATTCAACAGAAGGGAGTTTGAACATAAGACTGAACTGGCGAAATAAAATTTTATGACTTTCTACTAAAACATTACTGACTTTTTTTTACTATGCTTTATTTTCCCAATTTACACGGAAATACTCATTATTGAACAGGGCTTTGACTGGAAGGTCATATCTGAAGATCAATCAGAAAACTATGGAACCAAGGTGGATCTCAAGTAAGAGAACATAGGCTCTTAGAAAGATAGCCTAGTATCATAAATAGTTCTGCCTGGCAGAGAGGATTAGAGAAGATATATGAAAGAATTTACAACATAAAATAACCTGGACTTTTCCAGCCTAGCATTGTAATCAGTAGAGATTGCAGAAGAGCAACCACACCAGAGGATTATCTTGAGAAAACTTTGAAGGAAGAAAAAGAGACTGCTCTTTGCTAGCAGATTTTGAAGGAAGAAAAAAGAGACTGATGTTTGCTAGCAGATGGTATATCTCAGAATACTTGGGCAGGGCTGAATTGAGAAGGCGTATGTGTGACTAGTGTGCTGGGCATTTGCTTTTCAATAATTTGAGTAGTTGACATGTAAATATTTTCTCAAAAATATTTAAAACCATACTGTTTCTGTTGCTATAGAGTCACAAACAAAATTATACCAAATTATAAGAAATATTTTGAATATTATCTTTAAAATTCAGTATTTTGTAATTTTGAAAGTTGTTTATTAGCTGTCAAGAACTATGGAGTATGAGTTAAATTCTTTTTGATATGTAAAGAAAATGATTGTGAAAAAATTCAAACTGAAACTCTGTACCCATTAAACAATAACTGCCATTCTCTTTTCCTTTCAGCCCCCGGTAACCATGGTTCTACGTCCTGCATCCAAATTTTACTATTCTAGATTCCTTATATAAGTGGAATCATACATCATTTCTCCATTTATGACAGGTGTATTTCACTAAGCATAATGTTGTCAGTGTTCATCTGTGATGTAGCATCAGAATGTCCTTGCTTTCTGAGGTGGAATGGCATTCAATTGTATGTGTATATCACATTTTGTTTATTCATTCATCCATTGATGGACACTTGAGTTGCCATCTTTTGACTATTTTGAATAATGCTGCAACAAATATGGGTGTACAAGAATATGCCCAAGTTTCTGCTTTCACTTTCTTTAGATATATTCCCAGAAATGGAATTACTGGATCATATACTAATTGTATGTTTAATATTTTGAAAAATTTTCATACTGTTTTCTACAGTACCAGCAAATTTTACATTCCCACTGGCAATTCACAAGAGCTCCAGTTTCTCTTCATCATCACCAACACTTGTTATTTTCTGATTTTCTCATGATAGCCATAATAATGGAGTCAAGTGGTATCTCATTCTGGTTGATTTGCATTTTTCTAGTCATTAGTGATGCTGACCATTTTTCATGTGTTCATTGACCATTTGTATATCTTCAGAGAAATGTTTATTCAGTCATTTGTCCATCTTAAATTATATTGTTTACTTAACTATAACAGTTATTTACATATTCTCAATGCTGGGCCTTTATCAGATATGTTATTTGTAAATATTTCTTTCTATTCTGTAGATAGAGGATAGGCTCTTTGATGTATTTTGAGTTAATTTTTGTATAGGGTAGGAAATAGGGGCCATTTTGCTTAAGATATTATGCTTTTGCATTGAAAGGTCTTGTAAACCTTGTTGAAAATCAATGACCAAAGGCATAGGGGTTTATTTCTGGATCTCAATTGTCGTTCACTGATCTACATGCCTGTCCTTATACCACTAGCACACTGTTTGATTATAGTAGATTTGTAGTAAGCTTTTGAAATGGGGAAGCATGAGTCATCTAATTTTGTTTTTCTTTTTCAAGTTTGTTTGGCTATTGGAGGATCCTTGATATTCCCTGTAAATTTTTAAATATATTTTTCTATTTCTGCAAACATATTCATTGGAATCTTAATAGAGATTGCATTGATACTGTAGATCACTTTGTGTAGTATTCACATCTTAATCATATGAATTCTTCCAATTCATGAACACAAAATTTGTACTTATTTTTGTCTTCTTTCATTCCATTGAGCATTTTGTATTTTCAGTGTACAAATCTTAGTTAAGTTAAATCTTAATTATTTTTGTTATTTTGGATTTTGGTAGTTCTTACATTTTTAGCTGTATCAAGTAAAATAAGTTGTTATTTTTCACAGTGTGCATAGCTTATTTACATATTTTTAACAATTGTATTGGGAACCAGCAGTCAGCGTAATGGCTATGTCGCTGGACTCCCATGTAGTCGACTGCGGTTCGCGTCCCGTCTCCAAAAAAAGAAAAAAAAAATTGTATTGTGTTTCTGGGAAACATATTTATATTATTTATTATTTATATTCTGGAAAGGGATTGATGATGTTCTTAGAGTTGCTCTTGGCTATAGCCTCAGTTTTGTTACTGATACCCTATGCAGTTTTATGCAAGCCCCTTCTCTCTAGGCATCAATTTTCCATGTAACATTAGGAGTGTTTTGTTGTTCTTGAGAGAGCTTCAGAGAATATAGAGGCCAGAGAGCAGAGATAAAATGGGAGCTTGCTTTTACCTATATAATATATTGGGTTTGTGGCTATCATTTTGTTCGGATAAGTTATTTATTTCTTTAAAAGTGGGAGAGAGGACCAGCAGATGGTGTAACAGTTACATTGTTGGACTCCCACATAGTCAACTGTGGTTCGAGTGCCTGAACCAGGGGCTTAAAACTCACATTAGATGCATGTGAGTGCATGTCCAAGATCTTGAGAGGAGAATGGAGGAGAAGGGATTGACCATCCTGGGGTGTGTGTGTGTGTGTGGGTGTGTGTGTGTGATTTCTCACTTTCTGTTTCTCTGTAGAGCACACGCGCCCTATAGCAAAAATAACTCTTAAAAAAGTGTGGGGGGGGAATTAAATTTTTTAAGAGTTGTTTGTTTGTTTGCCTTAGGGTGTGTATGCTAACGAGAAATAGACAAATACAGTGAGAGGGAAAGTGAGAAATCACACCTGGGGGAATGGCCATACCACAATCCATTCTCCTCCCAGGATCTTGGACACACACTCATATATGCCCAGTGTGATTTTGAAACCACTGGGTCCAGGACTCAAACCACAGTCAACCATATGGGAGTCCAGAGATATAGCCACTATGCCATCTACTAGTCCCCCAGGGAAGTTAAAATGTAATGGCTCTTCTAGCTTTGCAACTCTGTTCCTGTCAGTGCATGATAAAAATGGCTCTTCTAGCTCTGCAATTCTGTTCCTGTCAATGCATGATAAAGAGAAATGTGATGGAGAGGGTATAAACTTAGTGAAGGGCAAAAACTTTTGTGGAAGAAATAAAGGGAAGAGGCAAGGGGAAAAAATACAAGTTTTTGCCTACCCCTTGAACACCAGGTTATCAAGCTCTCAAGTGTCATCCTGTGGACTCACTAAGTATGGCCTTAACTCACATGAATTTCCATGACTCCAATTTCTTTTCTGGAAAGCAACCTCCTGTTGCCACTGACAAGTTTCTGCTGCATGACTGAGGAGATAGGTCATTGGAAGGCAAGCTACCTTTAACCTTTGTCTTTCAAGAGCCTAAGGACTGGAATCGTGGATACTATTCCATCCTATTGACTAAGGCATAATTCACAGATTAACCATAAGCCTAAGAAGACTAGATTGGCCTTCAGAAAATAGATATGGGAAGTACTATTCTGAGGTTTTCCTTGACTTTAAATATTATGGTTTATAACATACATATAGAAAATAACATGAATTTTAAGAGTGTAGAGACATGCTCATAGAGAGGCCCTGAGGGTGTGGGGACATGTTCTGAGCAAACACCACCTGTCCATTTGGGCTACGGCAGAACCTTGCAACTTCTCCTTTCCTTGATCCTTGCTGCAGGTAGAGAAAAGGGTGAAAATTGCTAGGGGCTTTCCAACAGACACATCTGATGGAATTCAGGAAGCATCTTGACTCCAATTAGTGAAGTCCAACCCCTGCTCCGCTTTTGTAAGATTATCTAGCCTTCTCTGGGCATAGTGGTGCTCACCCTATGGCAACATTCTTTAGCTTTATGTATCCTCCCCACTCCTGCAGCTAGGCTTCTCTCCATGAGAAAAGAAGATTAATCGGATTTCTCATTGATGGGATCATTGCCAAGGGGTACACCTAGCCCAGTATGTCTAAGCCCTTATAGATTTGTTATCTACTTCTTATTGTCTGTAACACATCAACATATCTATGGAATGTCATGAAATACACATATGTAGTGTTGCTTTGCCCTCTAAATAAAGGCACCCAGTTTATCTGGGTGGCACAAGTTGCTTGGGCTACCTAGGCTCAGGCTGCCTATGTCCACTGCTACTCTGTCTCTCTGTCTATTTCTTTCCATTTTCCCTTTAGATCAAGCCAAGCCCGGGGCAGATGCTGGCAATAAGAGTAGCATGCAATAAATAATTATGAAGTAAAACACTTGTGTAGCTACTCTCAAGTCAAGAAAAATAATGCCAACATTTTAAAATTGCATTGTATGTCCCTCCCTGTTTCTACCCGATCCTTCTCCACTGTAGGTACTCTATTATTTTTCATAATGATTTTTTGCTGTTCTTTATCATTTTACCATGTACATAAGCAATGTTTTCACTTTTCCTGTCTCTCTTCATCCTGTTATAGTTAAGTCTCAACTCTGGAAGCAGATGGATAGCCTGGCTTGAAAATACATCTCTGCTATCTCTTAGCTATGTGACCTTGGGAAAATTACTTCTCTTCGCATATTACATTGCATACTTAGCAAGTTAATAATACTGACTTAGACACCTATAATGAGGCTCTGATTAGTGGATCTAATTAAATTAGAAGAGTACTCAGTACATAGTTTGTGCTCTCTAATGGGTAGCTGTTATTATTCCATCAAAGTGAAAAGGAAACTATGTTCTGGTGAGAAGGGCCTGGTGAGTCAAGGAAAGCATTAAAGTTTGGACCAAACTATGGCCTGGTGGTTAAAACAGCTAGGTCCCACATGGCTGGCAATGTGATTTGAGTTGCAGACCTAGTGGCTTGAGAAACACACTGGGCCTGTGTGTGTGCATGTCCAAAGTCCTGGAAGGAGAGAGAAATGAAGGATAAGGGACTGTGGAATGACTATCCCATGGCAGGTGATTTCTTGCTCTGGCTCCCTGGCAAGTGCATGCACTCTCTGGCAAATTAAAAAGAAACAAATATATAAATAAAGGTAATGCAGAGAGGCAGAAGAGCTACCAGTTCCCTGCTTAAAATTCTTACTGTTCCTCAGAAAATGAGGCCCACTGCAAAATACTTCAAGAGATGATCTTACTAAAAGTGACAATAGCACAAAAAATGACAGTGATACTAGGAATGTCAGTGACCTGAGCAGCACTAATGAGCTCATGAATGCTAGTGAAAATTCAATTTCTAGTGAACTTACAACTACTAGTGAGAACACGAGGAGTAGTAACATAAAAAATGCTGATGTATACGTAAGCACCAATGCAGATATGAGTATCAGTGAAGAGTTGAGAGCTTGTGGAATTAAGATTATGAGTGTGGACAGCACCATGATCTGTGACAAACTCACCAATGTTGATGACAACATGAGTGTCAGGGAAGGCTTTATCATCTTGAAGAGCTTGAACCTGAGTACCCTAAAAAGCTTGAGCACCCTTGGGAGTCTGACTTCTAGTGGGAGTAGCAAACAGAAGTCTAATGTTTCAGCCCTCAGCAGGGTCCTCAACTGATCACTCTTTATCTCCATGTGATTCTCATACTTGTTCCTACCTCCTGCACTTGGTTCTTGGCTCACAGGTTTGTCCAAGAAAGCCCAGGCAATGAAAGCCCAAGCTAGTAGCAAAACATCATGAAAAGGCTGATTAATAGAGTTTCAAGAGGCAATTTATTAAGCACTTTTACAGATAATCTTCAGGAGAAGTAACCAAAATCCTCAGAGAAAAGAGGGCAGAGGGAGGTTTCCTTCTCTATTTTCCTTTAAACATCCTAACAGTTTCCCACATAAGGAAGATACTGGAGATATTTTTCACCTTTTTCCACTAATATTGGTACCTTCTGATCTATGTAAAAGGAAAAGTCAACTTGGAAAGAAGGGCAATCATTTTGGACCTCTTTCCATAAATGCCAGCTGCAAGCTCAAGTTCATGAATAAGAATGTGGAAATTTTGCCTCTTCTCCTTCCAGATTTCAGGCCTCTCATTCTAGATTACAACTCTATATTATTCTCCTTTTCATTCCTATTTATCTCTTTTTGTGGTAATGGGGTAGGCAGTGAAGAAAGGGACTTTTGACAGCAACCTTCACAACACCCTACCTAATTTTAGACCTAAGAGTAGATACATATATGATTTTCTTTTTTCTTTTCTTTTCTTTCTTTCTTCTTTCTTTCTTTCTTTCTTTCTTTCTTTCTTTCTTTCTTTCTTTTGTAATCCTAACTTATCGGTTCCTCAGTGTGGGCATCAGTGGTTCCAATCTTTCCCATGGTCTGCAAACCTTAAAGTCCAGAATCCAAGAGTCTAAGAAGAGAAAGGATGAAGTCAGAAACAGCAAGAGAAAGACCCCTTGTTGGGAGCAGAAGGATAAACTATTTGTATATAAAAGTACCAGGGAGGGCTTTTTTGAAGTGATATTTGAACTGGGTCCTAAAAAAATGATTAGGCATTCATTAGGTGAGATGAGGTAGGAACAGATAGGCATACCTTACTTTCTTACCTTCTATCATAAGCAATGTACTAGAAGCATGAACCAGCATATCATGTTCAAAGAACAGTGAGCAGCTGGGATACAGGGTATAATGAGAGAAAGGGCAGGAGAGAAATAAGGAAAAGTAAGTTAAGACCAAGCTAAGGAGTTTGTGGAGCCACCTAGAGACTTTTGAGCTTGAGAAAATCACAAGAACTGAGAGTTAAAAAGGGGATGGAGGGACCAGCAGTTGGTGTAATGGCTATGTCGCGGGACTCCCATGTAGTCAACCGTGGTTCGAGTCCTGGACCCCAGTGGCTTAAACTCACACCAGGAGCATGTGCATGTGTGCCCAAGATCCTGAGAGGAGAAGGGATTGTGGTGTAGCCATGACCCCTGGGGGGTGATTTGTCACTTTCTATCTCTCTGTCTCTCTCTTTCTGGTGAGTGCATGCACCCTATAGCAAAAACCTCTCCAAAAAAAAGGAGGGAGATAGAAATGAATCTCAAATCATCAACAATATTATCCCTAGTGAGGCTTTCTGTAATGTTGTCTCTCTAGTTCACAGTGTATGGATTTTTCCTTTCCTATTTTGTCCCTCCCAGGAACCAACTTTGGGAGGCCAGTCATCCAGGCAATGGGGCTCTAGTGGGAGCTCTCCATGGCCCAACCTCACCTTCCTTATGAATGATGAGGCTGAACTCAACAATGGTCCACAGATCCAGTCAAGACACCTTATTCTCTATAATGATACTCTCATCACTGCCAAGTCCAAGTAAGATACTCTCACTCTACCCCAAGGCAATCATTTTGGACCTCTTTCCATAAATGCCAGCTGCAAGCTCAAGTTCATGAATAAGAATGTGGAAATTTTGCCTCTTCTCCTTCCAGATTTCAGGCCTCTCATTCTAGATTACAACTCTATATTATTCTCCTTTTCATTCCTATTTATCTCTTTTTGTGGTAATGGGGTAGGCAGTGAAGAAAGGGACTTTTGACAGCAACCTTCACAACACCCTACCTAATTTTAGACCTAAGAGTAGATACATATATGATTTTCTTTTTTCTTTTCTTTTCTTTCTTTCTTCTTTCTTTCTCTTTCTTTCTTTCTTTCTTTCTTTCTTTCTTTCTTTCTTTCTTTCTTTCTTTCTTTTGTAATCCTAACTTATCGGTTCCTCAGTGTGGGCATCAGTGGTTCCAATCTTTCCCATGGTCTGCAAACCTTAAAGTCCAGAATCCAAGAGTCTAAGAAGAGAAAGGATGAAGTCAGAAACAGCAAGAGAAAGACCCCTTGTTGGGAGCAGAAGGATAAACTATTTGTATATAAAAGTACCAGGGAGGGCTTTTTTGAAGTGATATTTGAACTGGGTCCTAAAAAAATGATTAGGCATTCATTAGGTGAGATGAGGTAGGAACAGATAGGCATACCTTACTTTCTTACCTTCTATCATAAGCAATGTACTAGAAGCATGAACCAGCATATCATGTTCAAAGAACAGTGAGCAGCTGGGATACAGGGTATAATGAGAGAAAGGGCAGGAGAGAAATAAGGAAAAGTAAGTTAAGACCAAGCTAAGGAGTTTGTGGAGCCACCTAGAGACTTTTGAGCTTGAGAAAATCACAAGAACTGAGAGTTAAAAAGGGGATGGAGGGACCAGCAGTTGGTGTAATGGCTATGTCGCGGGACTCCCATGTAGTCAACCGTGGTTCGAGTCCTGGACCCCAGTGGCTTAAACTCACACCAGGAGCATGTGCATGTGTGCCCAAGATCCTGAGAGGAGAAGGGATTGTGGTGTAGCCATGACCCCTGGGGGGTGATTTGTCACTTTCTATCTCTCTGTCTCTCTCTTTCTGGTGAGTGCATGCACCCTATAGCAAAAACCTCTCCAAAAAAAAGGAGGGAGATAGAAATGAATCTCAAATCATCAACAATATTATCCCTAGTGAGGCTTTCTGTAATGTTGTCTCTCTAGTTCACAGTGTATGGATTTTTCCTTTCCTATTTTGTCCCTCCCAGGAACCAACTTTGGGAGGCCAGTCATCCAGGCAATGGGGCTCTAGTGGGAGCTCTCCATGGCCCAACCTCACCTTCCTTGTGAGTGATGAGGCTGAACTCAACAATGGTCCACAGATCCAGTCAAGACACCTTATTCTCTATAATGATACTCTCATCACTGCCAAGTCCAAGTAAGATACTCTCACTCTACCCCAATGAAAATGGGACTGGACAGAATTAGGGGAAGCTGGAATGGTTCTTTCTAGAGAAGGTCTTTGGGATAAGGCAAAGCTGCATATAGATATCTTCTAACAGCCTAATAGGTATAATTTTATCTTTTTAGGGTTTTTTTGTGGTTTGAATATTTTTTATTAATTTATTTTTGTCTATACATTCAATCACATCGTTTAGCTTAAATTGGGAACATTTCAATATGTGAACATTTCTCCCCAGTCTCATTGATCAAAATATCTTCAACCGATAACACCACACTTCCCCATCCCATCAATGCTCTACCTCCGTATCCCTTCTCCATTAGTGTGCTTAGAATACAAACACCATTCCATTTTAGCTAGGGAAGCTGCAAAACGGAGAACTAACACCTAAATCAAGAGAAAAAGCATGGATTCCAGGTATTCATCAGGATGGAAGAAGAAATTAACCAATAGAATGCCACCCATTAGCCTGAATCCTCAAGGCCTGTCCCAGAGTTGATGAGAGGTAAGGAGCAGATTCCATTCTACATTTCCAGATTGTGATGCTATGGACATACATTATAGGTCTATCAATAACCTGAAATTAAGAAGCAGGTGCACCTGAGTGAGATGTCAGTTATCTCCTGCATAGACACAGTGACAGTGAAGGAAATATGTGCAAACCCTTCATGATTGGTTGACTTATAAGAAACTGTGTGGTCATTTTCTGGTAAGGTGGCTAAGGGCATCAACTTTTCTTCTGCATTATCCATTTCTTCTTGCTTTACCCTTCCTTTTTTACACTCTTTTAAAATTATTTTCACTCAATTACGAGATATAATCATATATAGAAAAATGTATAATCTGTGTATAGTTTAAAGTGAACATCTGTGGGACATATGATCTGAATGTTTATGAATTGTGTGTCTAGAAAAAGACACAAGATTAATGAGGAAAAAAATCTGCATTGATAGCTTGTTTCAAAGGTCTACACAAACATCCCCTCTTTATGTACCCACATCTGATCTGAGGGACTACCAAGGCTGTTTACTTAGTGGATGTTTACTGACTACTTTTAGTAAATTAAAAAATGAAATAAAGTCATATACTAAGACCCAGGCATGCTGTCTCACACATGAACACACCTACCTGTTCTGTATGCTGTTGCTTACCAAACCATATGAGTACAAACACCAATGCTCACTCACACTTGCACAGCACATATATCCATATTTACTTACACTCTCATACATACAAACTTCTGGATGTACACACCTCTCTTTTTACACTTATTTACATATACTCACACCTACATGCATACATTATTCTCGCAAAGATACACATCTCTACATATGCCATACTTCTACACTGACCCACATACATGCATGTGCATCAGTGACTATACACATATCCAACCTTCTGTTCATGCAACCACATATACATATCCATATACCCACATACTCACTCATCTTTCATGCCTACTCATATTTCTTGGCTACATAAATATTCATACACATGCTCGTACATATACACCTATATTCATAAGAACATCCACACTGTAGCATCTAGACATACCCACGCTCACATACTCATGTACTCTTTTATTCATATCCCCTACGTTTGTACATACCTATGCTAATCTACATATTCATACCTAAGTGCTCTCTTTTACACACATGTATACACAAACACATTTCCATGTACATGCACGCTCACAGCTACTTCCATACACATGCTTCTACCCAAGGTTTTCTTTTAATCTTCTTGCTCATTAAGAAGGAATTAGCTTAAAAGAGGCGAGTCACTCATTGTCCCTTCCTAGATAACCATTTTGATTTTCTGTGTGTTCATGAGTGTGTGTGTTTTGTCCTTAGTTCGACAGAAACCAAGGATTGCTGGTATTCAACTCTGTGGTGGTTAAATCCATCCCCTACCTCCTTCTTTCCATCTGAGGCCCTTTCTCAAGTTGGTCCCAGAGTGGAATTGACCAGGCCAATTTCCTTCTAGTTCAGGACTATAAGTGGCCCATTACTTCTCTGATTTATGCAGTTTCACAAGATCCTTAACTACAAAGCCATGTGCAGTTTCTCACTATGTTCAAGTTAGCTCTGAATATACTATGCAAGAGAAAGTAAATGGATGTTTGAACCTAAGAAAAGATGACTCCACATCCTCCTAAAGGGTTTAGCATCCCTCACCCCGAGGAAGTTTATCCTCAATTATGACTCAAATCCTCATAATCTAGCCACAATCCCTTTGTTCACTAACAGTTTCTGTAGAGAAGAAAAGTAGATGGCACCTTTTTCCCCTAAAAATATAATAGACTAAAACACTATTATTCTTTTTTTACTTTGTTATTTAATTTTTATTTTTCCATGTTATTTGTTTTATTTACATTTCATCACTTTACATCTTTGCAGCATGCAAAAGAAATCTTCCCAACATGAATACACTGTGTATTAGTCCAAAGATATTACCATGTACATGTTACTTAACACGCAATTTTATACTTTTGTGTCTGTTACTATTTTGCTTTTTTTCCTCCCTGATTCCCTCTCTCCCACCTTCCACTTCCCACCCTCTTCCCACACTCTCCAGTATCCATAGTTGCTTTCCTTGCCTTTATAACTTTCAACTTTTCAGTTTCTGTCATAGAGTGCTGACATTCAGTGTATATAAATGCTTCTCTTTCATAGTCTGCCTTGATTCACTCAACATTAAATCTTCCATATTAATTCACTATGTATCAAATGTCAGGGTCTCTTTTATGACTTAGTAGTATTCCATAACACTGTCAGTCTTTAGGCTTGGCCTTCACTTATTCAAATATTGAACACAGCAATTTCCCAATATTTGTAAGATATTTGTGGGATCAGGTAAAATGACCCTTTTCTGAAAAACAGCCTCCATCAGCAGACAACACCCCACACATTAGCTTCCTTCAGCTCTCAATCCCAACATGCATCCCTTCTGTTTTGTGATAGATTTTGAAACCTTAACTCTGAAACATGAGAGATGTGCCCTTTTCAATATTTTTCTCAAGGATTTGTACTTTCCATGGAAAATCCACAGAGGTCAGGTTATAACCCAAGAAATGTACACTGTACATCTTTTTTCAGGTGTGAAATGGGTGGGATGTGAGAGACAATAAGCATTCTATGTAAAATTATGTACTAAGGATGATATGAATGGTAATATCTTGGACTGGACTAATATGCAGTGCATTGATGCTAGGAAAATTTCTTTTGTATGATGCAAAGATGTACAATGATGTTCAAGTGTGAGATTGGTGGGATTTGAGAGGCAATAGGCATTCTTTGTTACCCACAAAGCCCTTAACTTTGAGCTGCCCTATGTGACCCTTGGTTAACACTGCTAAGTCTTTGTTTTCTGCATTCCCATCCACCCTCACCTTTACCTTTTACTGCCTCATCACACATTCAAAACCAACAGCAGAATAATTTTCCAAACGACATGACTCTTAGGATTCTGCTCATGGATGTCAATGAACTCATTTCAGTAATTCCCACTATCTAACAGTGACAGTCCCTGGAAGAGCAAGTTCATGGACAAGAGAATTAAATGTCATGGTGTTTGTGTCCAGCAGGTAGCATAGTGCTTAAGGTGCTGAACTCCCACATGGCTGACCACAGTTCGAGTTCTGGACCCAGTGACTTGAAACTCACACCAGGCACAAGTTTGTACATGCCCAAAATCCTGAGAGGAAAATGGAAGAAAAGGTACTGCAGCATGGCCATCCACCATGGGGTTATTTCTCTCTTTCTATATATTTCTCTGGTGAGCACATGTATCTTACATCAAAAAATTGTCAAAATAAATAAATTTATTTAATTAATGTCTTGGTGATAATTTTAGGGAATCTGTGTCTGCTAACAACCCCATTGCCTTTCCAAGTCCCCAGGCTGGTCCTGCATGTACAATATCAGACCCCAAAAGGGCTCTAATTCTGACCTCCATGAAATGACATTGGATGTATTGCCATGTTTTCTGCACTGGTAATATTTGTTTCCCCCTTGAGTCAGCTCTTGCTAGAAGATCTACCCACGAGAACATTAACTCTTAAGTTCATTACCAGCTAGTGATTTTTTTTTTAACCTAAGAAATTCTTCTAGCCTAATTGTCACCTGTCCTGTCCTAGTCTTTTCTATTGGCCTCTATGAATGAGGAAGGCCAGTGGCTAGTCTACAGGGCCCCAAGCATCTCAGTTCATGCCACAGTTCAACCCCAGGAGGAACATGGCAGTGGGGCTGGCACATTACTTGCTTGTTCCCATAGATTATGTCTTAATCCTACCATTCTCAATGTGTTCTCTTTACCCAGATCACTCTAGTAACTGTGACAAACACTGAGATCACTGTGAGGGTCATTAGAAGAGCAGTATATCACCTGGGACATTCTCTAAATAGATACTGGTTTCAGTAAGCTGGGCCCAGTGTTCAAAAGGCACCTTTGATGTGTCAGAGGCTGGGGTAGATGATGGATAGAAAAAAAAATTCTGTCTCAGTTTTGACCCTTCTGTGTGCACTTTAGGACCTTTATAGAGAGGGTAAGAGGTCTCCAAGCTTGGAGAGATGGGCCACAAGAAGGAAGTTAGATAATGTAGAACTTCCTGGAGGAGGTAATATTTGAGCAGATTTTTGAAGGATAGGGAAATTTCTTCAGGGAGAAAGGGAGGAGAGAGCATTCTAGGTGGCGTAAATAACTTACATGGTCTGGTAGAATTGAGGAAGTACAAAAAGTAGAAATAAAGAATAGCAAGTAGGTTTAAATTGTCACTATGTGCTCTAGAATTACAGGGACAATTCATAACAGCGAGATGTTTTGTGACTAGACCATGATGTGCATCTGAATACCAGGTTGAAGAATCTGGACTTGATCCTCCAGTCACTAAAGAGTTACTGCTTTATAAAGAGCATGAGAGGGACAAGATTAAACTTTGGAAATGCCTGTCAGGCATGGAGTTGACATCTAAAGACAGAAGAAGTTAGGTTAAGTCTGAACCCTATTTTTGAGGCTAAAGCTTTCTTGGTAATCTCATGGCCTCAAAGCAATTTACAGACTGTTGTAGGAAGCTCTGGTGTGTATATGTGTTTGAGAGGCATATGGATGTGCATACTTCTATAAGAATATGTGGGTATTTGCATATGCATATTATATGTACATAAGCTTTTACTTACATGGCCTGTATGCTGGTGTGTCCGTGTGGATGTATAAGTAAATAGAATGCCTAGGTGTGTATGTGTACATGCTTGCTGGTGTACATTTGCAAGTGTGTGTGTACCCAATGGGGATATGTGGGAGGAGTCATATGGGAAGATGTGTATGTGTAGTTTGACTATGTTTTAAAAGACATCTTTCTGCATATACATAGTTGTGTCTGCATTTGTGTATATGTGAGTATGTGTCTTGACACAGGGTTAAGCTTGGATTTTCAGCAAAGTAGCCCATTTTGGATTACACAGGATAGATTTCCAGCCCCATGTTTCTCTTCCCCATACCTGCCAACACCCTCCTGACTCACTTGTATCTACTGCCACCTGCTGAGGGAAGGAACATTTACTTTTGTATTGGCTTAAACACTCTAGGGTCTACTCTTAAAGTCTGAGAGACCTTTCTCTGGGACTTCCAAGCCCATTGAGGAGTAAAGGCTTCCCTAAATTAAGTTGGAAGGAAATTTCTGGCCAAAGCTGGGCTCAGTTAGAGGTAATTACTGAGCAGGGCCTGCTAATTATATTAACCATATGCATGGAAGCATGGAGAGAATGGGCTAGTAAGCCCTAGTTGTGGGAAGCTGCGCACCAGCGAGTCTGCTGAAGTTTCTCAGAGAGCAAACAATTACCATGATTGGTTCCCTTCCAAAAACCTGACCTTCGAAACCTTGCTCTGATTGGCCAC
>NW_006206638.1:414661-429746 GCF_000334495.1 Tupaia belangeri chinensis
AACCAATCAGGGCCCACCGTTTACAACCCACCAGAGTGTATATAACCACGATGCCTGGCCCACAGTAGCCAGACGACGACGACGACCAGGAAGACGACAACTGAAGAGCTGAAACACCGCGCAGTCTCCAGACGACCCTGAAGATCCTGAAGAGCTGACACTGCATCGTCTCCAGACAAACTGGGAGACCCTGAAGAGCTGTAACACTACATCGTCTCCGGACGACCCTGAAGAGCTGTGATACCACGTCGTCTCCGTGCTGCTCACAGTAGACGACGCGACCCTTAAGAACTGTGACACTGCGTCGTCTCTGTGCTGTACCGTGCTGCCCACAATAAACAGACGACACTGTCGTCTCCGTGCTGTAACACCACGCTGCTTGCCCCGGCTCTCACTCCTTCACTCAGGAAACCCGTTCGGCTGTCCCCCTGGGTCGGGACACCTAGTAAAGGTACAAAAATTCCAATAAGGGGCTCATCCCTGCTTGGAAAAGAGATTCACAAGCTTCAGTCAGCATTTGGCATGCCTTCCCTTGGACAATGGCAACTGGTTCTCACTCAGTGTCCCTTAACTTCCAGTACACAATCCTTAAACTCTTACCCTTTGCAATATTTTAGATTCATTAATTCTCTCAACATTGTCACATTTTTTTTGAGAGATTTTTCACTGTAGGGCGCGTGCGCTCGCCAGACAGAGAGAGACATAGAGACAGAAAGCGAGAAATCACCCCCCGGGGGGATGGTCACGCCGCAATCCCTTCTCCTCCATTCTCCTCTTGGGATCTTGGGCACTCACGCACACGCGCCCGGCGTGAGTTTTAAGCCACCGGGTCCGGGACACAAACCGCAGTCGACTACGTGGGAGTCCAGCGACATAGCCATTACGCTAACTGCTGGTTCCCAACATTGTCACATTTTTGTACTTTCAGCATTACCCTAAATCTTACCCCCCTCAGAACTATCACAGCACACCTATGGTAGACAATCGTTTCCATGAGATATCTGCACCCTAATATTCAGAACCTGTGAAAATGTTACCTTACCTTACAAAAGAAAAAAAAATCTCTGTTTTTATAGAGATTTTTGCTATTGGACATGTACACTCACTGGAGAGACAGAGATAGAGAGACAGAAAGCAAGAAGTCACCCTCCCAGGAGGAATGGCTACACCACAATCCCTTCTCTTACATTATCCTCTCAGAATTTTGGGCATGCTTGTACATGCTCTCTGGATGAGTTTTAAACCTCCAAGTCCAGGACTTAAACTGCAGTCAGCCATGTGAGAGTCCAAGGACATAACCATTATCCCATCTCTTGGTCCCATGCTAAGAATTTTGCTATGCAGTGATCATTCTGGATTATGGATAAATCCAATGTAAATCACAAGGGTCCTAGTAAAAGACAGACAAGAGAGTCAAATTCAGGGGAAAAAAAGTGATGTGAGAATTAAGCAGGGAAGGAGAAAAAGTTAGAGACACAGAGGGAGAGAGAGATTTTGGAAATGTTACACTGCTGGCTTTGAAGATGTAGGAGCCATCAGCCACAGAATGTAAGCATCTAGAAGCTGGAAAAAGAAAGGAAATGAATTCTCCCCTAGAGCTTCCAGAAGAAATACAGCTCTGTTGAAGTATTTAGACATCTGACTTTCAAAACAGTAAAAGAATGTATTTACATTGTTTTAAGCCGCTGAGTTTGTGGTGATTTGTTAGATTTCTTTTTCCAGTTCCCTGAGATGTATCATTAGGCAGTCTATTTGCCACATTTCAATTTTTTTTCTCAGGAGCACAAATTACCATAAATTTCCCTCTTATGATTGTTTTCTTGGTGTGTCCCATAGATTATGGAAGCTTGTGCATTGGTTTCAATGAATTTTTAAATTTTAGACTTAATTTCTCCAGTGGTTGTGAAGTCATTCTGGGGAATTTTTGTTTGTTTGTTTCCATGTGCTTATAAATTTTCTGAAGTTTATTTCAAGTTTAACTTCCATGAGATAATGCTTATGTATAGTGCATGTGCACTCACCAGAAAGACAGAGAGAGACATAGAGACAGACAGTGAGAAATCACACCCCAGGGGAGAATTATCACACTGCAATCCCTTCTCCTCCATCCTCCTATCAGGATTTTGGGCATTCATGCACACTCATCCAGCATTAGTTTTAAGCTGCTGTGTCTGGCACTCAAGCCATGGTCGATTACATGGGAGTCAAGCAAAGTAATCGTTATAACATTTGCTGGTCCCAAATATAATAAAAAAGATGAAAATTATTTATATAGATAATGTTAAGGAAGATAAGTGTAGACGCTAGAGACTATATAGGGGAAGGGATGAATAGAAGATGGTGAAAAATACTTAATGAACTTAAAAATGTAGTTCTCCTATGAAAATGATGTATATAATAAGGTCCTTGATTGGTCAAATACTGTATGCATACTCTGAGAAACCATATTGTATGCTATGGAGATGTACGACAATTAAATTTTAATAAGAAATCATAAAACAAAAATGAAAAATTATTTATATTAATCTTCTTATAGTAAAAAAAATCAGTACTTCCCAAACCAACTTCCAAAATGTGTATTTCTATACAAGGAGGAAGGGGGTTATTCAATGACCAATTGAATCATTTATGTTAGTTTAAGAAAGCAAAATGGGGTCTTTTACTGTAGAATTTCTCTAAACCATGAATGTATTAACATGTGTAACAAGAGTACCGGTATAAAATGCAATATTTCCTGATTCACCTAACTCTGAGAATCCTTAGTGGCAAGGAGTGGGGTGGGAGTGTTACTATTGTTGCATCTCATGGACCTAAGATCTTCCGAAAACAGTTTGGGAAATAATCTTTTAAATATGTGAGAAAAAGGAAGAGGAAGTTCTTCTAATGCATGTAAAAGGTCTGCCAATAAAACCCTCAAATTAGCTCCATTATGTTGGCCAACTGTACAGCTATATTTTCCAAGTGTCCACAAAAGGGAGACCAATGCAGCTCAAGGGAACTATAAGCCCAATAAACTAACTCTCTTGCCTTACACTTCTCTAAGTTAAAGTGAATAATCTGAGCAAATTTTAGCCTTTGTTCTGGGCCCCCAGGAAAATGTCCTTCTCAGCAACGTCTGCTTAACATCTTCATAGCTAGAGCCTACAGGGTTATCTCAGAGTTTGACACTATCTGGCTGATAGCTATAAGATTCTGAAAGGGAACCTTAAGCCCAGAAAAGTTTTAATTTGGGACCAGCAGATGGCGTAATGTTTACATTGCTGGACACACACATAGTTGACAATGGTTTTTTTTTTTTTTTTTTTTTGGAGAGATTTTCACTGTAGGGCGCGTGCGCTCGCCAGACAGACAGAGAGAGACATAGAGACAGAAAGCGAGAAATCACCCCCCAGGGGGGATGGTCACGCCGCAATCCCTTCTCCTCCATTCTCCTCTCGGGATCTTGGGCACGCACGCACACGCGCCCGGCGTGAGTTTTAAGCCACCGGGTCCGGGACACGAACCGCGGTCGACTACGTGGGAGTCCAGCGACATAGCCATTACGCTAACTGCTGGTTCCAATAGTTGACAATGGTTTGAGTCCTAGACCTGACAGCTTAAACCTCATGTCAGGCACATGTGCGTACATGTTCAAGATCCTGAGAGGAGAATGGAGAAGAAATTGTGGAATGACCATCCCTCCAGGAGCATGATTTATCACTTTCTGTCTCTCTGTCTCTCTCTGTCTCTCCAGTGGCCACATGCATCATATAGCAAAGATTTCTCTAAACAGAAAGGAAAAAAAAAAGGTTATAATACACATGCTTCCAGATATATAGATAATTTAGGTCCTGGATAGCCTTAGTACCTATACTTTGTAAAGGTGTTTTCTAGGTCCTTAGACCCAAAATGAGAGATATGTAGCATGAATTTCCATGTCTCATCCACATGAAAGACATCATAAATAAGTCATATTGTAGTGGATTTTAGCCAGAAAGACAGAATACTGAGGCAGGCTCAGCAGACTCATTTCTAAAGGCTGAGCCCTGATCACAGTGGGGCATCACTTTATAAATTTTTCTTTATATTTTAGCTTCTTTGTCTCCATTATATGATAACATACAGTCTCATTGGGTAGTTTATGTTACAGGGTTGTTATAGGGTCATACATGTGTACATGTGAATCAGAAAATGGCCAGCCAGACCACCTACAACACCCGCAACACAGATCAGCAACTGAAAGCCAAGTAATGAGGGGAGGATGCTCAGAAGCTAAAGCCTAGCTAAGGAGGGGAGGTTGTCACACTCCAAGGACAAGGAAAGAGCTGAATTTTAAATTTCTTATGATCTGTAACTGTTGCAGCCTTTCCCCTCTGCACCATCTATCACCTATGCCTACATGCTTATCATGCTGATCTTCCCTCTTACAAACCAATATAACCTCTTACCCTACTCATAATCAGTGCCCAGAGCTTGGAGACTAAACTCCTCTGGGTGCACTGGTGTAATAAACCTGAGTTTTCCTACTCTCAGAGTGGCATTTGGTTTCTTAGCAGTCTGTTTCTCCAACATTTCTGGTTCCCTGACCAGGAAGCCAACTGTTCTGGCCTCTAGAGCAACTAGTTCAGTGGAGGGGACCTTCTGAGGAAGACATTCCCCAGGGCAAAATGAGATGGTGCCACTTGGTTCTTTTCCAGGATCTCCTTCACCCAGGGATGGCCCAACATCCCATGAAAGTCAGCTCCTCAACCAGATTTGAAAGGAGAGATGGACCAAATCACAGGAAGGTTCTTCAGGATCAGGTAAGTCCCCAGAGATGATGGATCCAGTAAGGTCAGCCAAGTATGGTGGACAAGGAAGCTTGATCACCCTCCTGTAGTCAGAGGATCACCAGATAGGGATCTCCCTAAGTGGGGAGGCACTGTTTCAACTTCTAGAATTAAAGGTATATGAGTGTAAGTGTGTCTGTCTGTGTGACCCCACGGATTCCAGCTACAAAGTCTGAGTGGGTCCTCACCTGCAGTTCCATGGTGACCAACACGGTCCCTCCCTATGTGCTGAGTCCAGTTCAGGGGTTAATACTGACTTGCCAAAGCTAAGAGGCACCAAAGTTCCTGCAAGATATGCAGCCATGCAGACACCTGAATGGTCACCTCTCCTGAGGGGGCACCCATCCTTTGTCTGTAAGTGTCACTGACTCAGGGTGGACAACACTGTGTGAGAAATCCACGGTTAAATATCACGGTGGTCCCTGTGTCTCAGAGTCTTAGGGCCTCTC
The DNA here is from genome assembly GCF_000334495.1 of Tupaia belangeri chinensis. Classification (NCBI taxonomy): domain Eukaryota; kingdom Metazoa; phylum Chordata; class Mammalia; order Scandentia; family Tupaiidae; genus Tupaia; species Tupaia belangeri. The sequence continues at coordinate 419,919 of NW_006206638.1, forward strand.
TTCTTTGAAAGGCTTGCCAATGAAGAAATAGGCACAGCAGCAAAAGTCATTCTCAGCCACCTCCACCTTTGGTCTGAGGACTGTCTGTTTTGCCAAGAAGCTTACTGGCTCCAATATCCAGATTCCTTCTTAAAGCCAGATTTTAAAGAACTCTTGACTCTCCACCTCTTTTGTGACCAAAACCAGAGATGTCTGGTTTCATTACCAGGAATATTGCCTGTAAGCCAGTCAGCCTCCATACTTATGAGTGGGTGCCCAACCCCAGGTACACTTGTACATTATCCCCATTCTTTCTTCCTCCCCAACTCCACTATGAGAAACTTCTATTGGACATGGCATAAATTTGGAAAACAGAGATTCTGTAGCCTCTGGCAAGCTTGGTCCTAACTCACCTTGTAGGACCAGCAGTTTCTAGGGCTATCTGGGGAGTCTCTCTGCCTCAATGAGTGGGGGTGTCAGCAAATCTTAGACCAAAAAGTAAACCAGGCTGGGCCAATGTCCCACATTGTCACTGGGGTTGCCATAACAATACCACCTCCATCATGGGAAAATCCAAGCCCACAGTCCTTGAATGCATGCTCAGAAACTTCAAGAAGGGATTCTTGAGAGACTATGGGATCAAAATGACCCCAGCCAAGCTCTGCACCCTCTGTGAACTGGAGTAGCCTGGCTTCAATGTAGGACGGCCCTGAGAGGGAACTATCCATTTGCCTACCCTATGGGCAGTTTACTGGCTAGCGACTGGAGATCCTGGCTACCCAAATCAGTTCCCCTACAGTGACTCATTATTTAAAATAGCCCAGGCCTTTCCCCTGTTGGCCCAGTTCTGTGTGACCAGCAATGGATGATGCAAGGTCCTGGTCACACAGTGCTTGATGCTCCCTTGACCAAAGAGAGAAGCTGTCCCCATTTTCCAGGGTGACCATTAATAAAAGCTGATGCCTCCATCACCATACAGTCTCACAACACCTTTACCACTGCTGGCACCTGAAGCCCTACACATCAGCCTCATCCTCTTCATCTTCTCCTGAGTCACCCTCTTTGTCTCCTGAACCACCCCTTTGCCTCTTCTCAAGTACCCTGCTGGCCCTCAACCTCCAAACCCAGAGCCAGAGGGCCAAAGGCTCTGTTCTGCTCAAGAAGCACCTGCCCCCAACCTCCAACTACCACTCTGGGAAATGTGGGGATCCCTACAAGTGGGACTTTATGGGACAATTGAGGAGCATAGAATCACCTTTTATTATCAACCACTACATATATTCTAAATTGGAAACACCATAATCCATCCTACTTGGATAAACCCCAGGCCCTAATTGACTTCCTATAATCCATTTTCCAGACCCATAGGCCAACCTGGGATGATGGCTGTCAACTCCTGCCGACCTTCTTCAATACAAAAGAATGCCACTGAGTTATTGTTGAAACCTGAAGCTGGCTCCAGGGCCATGCCCTAGCTGGCACTTTAGACCCTGATGAATGGGCCAAGATGGCCATTCTAGACAACAAGCCAAACTGGTACCATAATTTTGAGGCAGGGCTAACCAACCTTGACCAGTACTACACAGCATTACTCCATAGAGTAAGGGCGGGAGCTAGAACTCCAACTGACATGGCCAAAATAACTACAGTGATCCAAAAGGCTGAAGAGTCCCAAGCCAAATTTTACAAAAGGCTCTGTGAGGCCTTCAGAATATATATGTCCTTCAATTCAGAAGTGGCAGAAAGCCAACAAATGGTGAATGTGGCATTTGTGGCCTGAACAGTGGCTGTCATCCACTGAAAACTGCAGAATCAGGAAAGTTTCACTGGGATAAATGTGACACAACTTTTGGAAGTAGCTAACTGTGACCAAGAAGAAAAGAGTGATACAGAAAAATGAACAAAAGGCAAACTTTCTGGCCACTGTTCTGGAGAAGGCTTAAAGGATCCCTCAGCCTGCTTGACTCTCCAGACCAGGGAGATAGCTGCTCCAGCAAAATCAGTGTGCTTATTGTCAGAAGCCAGATCACTGGAAAAAATGAATGCCCAAAGTGCAAAAGAGGCCTCCACTCCCAGGGGAGCACTCCAGTGCTGAAGTCATCAACTTACTTCCCTGAATCCCCACCACAGGATTTCATGGGCCTGGCCAGGGTAGACTTCAACTAGGAAAGACCAAGTTCCCTGAACTTGGGCCCCTAGGAACCCAAGGTCCAAATGACTGTAGAGAGCCAATAAATGACTTTCCTTGATGACACAGGGGCAGAACATTTGGTCCTAACCAAGCCCCTGGTTCCCCTGTCCAAGTGAAAGACTATAATCATTTGGGTCACTGGATCCCAGAGGACCCAGCTTTTCTTCCATGCTTTAACTTGCCAATTAGAAGGACACATGGTGTCCAATTAAATTCCTGTATTTACCAGACTCTTTTATGTCCTTGTTGGGGGTGAGACTTGTTATCAAAGTTAGGGACACAAATTACCTTTACCATTGTAAAGTGTGTCATGCTCACACTGGGAGATCAGGTGGCACAAATACTAACTGTGACTGTGTCAAGGGGTGTGGAGTAGTGGCTCTACTACCCTGAGGGAGAAATATGTCCTGTGCCACCTAGCCACCTAGCCTATTGAATGAATTTCCAACTGTCTGGGCAGAAAATAATTCCCCTGGATTGATGGTAAGTCACCCACCAGCCCTTATTGAGCTCAAGGCCAATGCCCACCCAGTCAGACTATATTTGGTGTCATGCAAGGCTCATTTGGGAATTAGGAATTGTATTAACATCTAAGGAGAGCTTAAATTCTATTAGAATGTCAGTACCCCTGGAACACTCCCATTTTGCCTGTCCAGAAGTCTGACAGGAAGGATTTTCGAACTGTCACCCTTTGCCCAACTGTCTCAAATCCGTATACTCTTCTGAGCATGATACCTCCCCAGGCTTGTTGGGTCACATGTCTAGATTCAAAAGATGCTTTCTTCTACCTGCAGCTAGCACCAGTGAGTCAGTCACTCTGCATTTAAGTGGCAAACTCCTGAGATGGGAAGAAAACTCTAGCTTTGTTGGACTCGACTTCCCCAAGGTTACAAGAATTTACCCACTCTTTTTGGGAAAGCCCTTGCAGTCAACCAGGGAAAGACTTGAACTGTGTTCTATCCCAGTATGTGGATGACATCCTACTGGCAACCCTTGATCAGGCAAACTGTTGGGCTCAGACTCAAAAGCTATTAGCACTACTAGCTGAGGCTTCTTATAGAGTCTCCTAGAAGAATACCCAGATATGTCAACAGAAGGTTAAATACTTCAGATTCCTCATTTCAGAAAGCCATTAAATTCTGGAGTCTGAAAGTAATCTGTCTGCTCTTTGCCCCATCCAGAATCCTGGAAACAATTATGTGAGATTTTAGAGGCAGCAAGATTCTGCCTCACCTGGATATTGGAGTTTTCAGACAAAGTCTAGTCCCTATACAAGCTCAAGGGCCCTAAGACAGAGCCCTTTAACTGAGGTCCTAGTCAGGAGACTGCTTTTCAGGAACTCAAGGCTCAGATCAGCAGTGTTCCTGCCCTCTACTTGCCTGACATTACCCAGGAATTCAATCTCTTTGTCTATAAAAATATCAAATCACCCTAGGGGTACTGACACAACCCATTGGTCCAGGGAAACAGCCAGTTGCTTACCTCTCCAAGAAACTTGATCCAGCATCAGCTGGATAGCCATCATGCCTCTGATCACTGGCAGCCACAGTCCTCCTTACTGAGGAGGCTGACAAATTAACTCTGAGACAAATATCAATGTCAAAATGCCACACTCATTAACTGCTCTAATGAACAATAGGGGATATAAGTGGCTTGCTGACTCTCAAATGGCCCACTGCCAGTACCTGTTATGTGAAAATTCCCGAGTACATCTCAAGACTGCATAAAAACTTAACCCAGCAGAGCTCCTGCCTTCTGAGGCAGGCCCCCTGGATTATGACTGTGAGAAGGCAATTGATGAAGTATATTCTGGCCAGCCTGACCACTGATCCGGATATAGTACTCTTCACTAATAGGAGTAATTACATGTCATATGGACAGCAAAGGGCAGGATATGCTGTGACAACTAGGGAAAACATCGTAAAAGCAAAGTCATTATCCCAGGAATAGTCAGCTCAGCAGGCAGAACTGTGATCTCTCATCCAGGCACTAAAGCTAGCTGCCAGGAAAAGGGTAAACATCTATATGAACTCTAAGTACACTTTTGCCACCCTCCACATTCCTGGGGCAATATACAAAGAATAGGGGCTGCTCTTGGCCAGAGACTGAGAGACAAGAAACAAAGAGGAGATTCTTCAATTGCTTGAAGCAGTGTGGGAACCAACAAAAGTGGACATTATGCATTGCAGGGGACACAAAGGGGGGCAAGATCCTGTCAGAACAGGTAACCATCTTGCAGACCGACTGGCACAAGAGGCTACTGCTTGACCTTACCTTGATAAAATGTTGACACAGTCCTCCAAAGTATTTGTACTACCTAAACTCCCAGTCATCATATACAGCAGAGGAAAAGCAATGGCCAATGGCCAAAGGGTCCCAACAGGAAAAGGGATGGTGGTGTTTATATGCTGTCGTCCTCATCACCCCAGTCACTGTTAAAGTTGCAGGTATCACCCCATAGGTGCATTACACCTGGGCCAAAACACCAACACCTCCAGAGGATCCAATAACTTTGTCAGTGCAGAAGCATCCTGATAAACACTTAAGGGTGACCTTCTGAAAGACAAAGGACTACAGTCCTGCTGCAGCTACTCCTGGGATAGCTGTTCAATGCATGGCAGAAATCTGAGGAACCTACAGATCTGCCTTTGGTCACTCTAGAAGCTCATCAACCTATGCATGGTGGAAGATTGAGGCACCATCTCCCCAAAAGACACACATGGACTACACTGAGTACCCTAAACTGTTTGTAACAATCCCCTGATCCTCCTTCTTGTAATTGCTTTAGTTTTTGCTATACACCTCATTACAATAGCTCCCATTGATTAGAAATAGTATGACAAGCTCCTGCTGGTGTTTTTCTATTGGTTCTGTGTAGGAGGTTTCATCACAGTTCATTGCATTTACATCAAAAAAGCCCCTCAATAATAATATCTGTTACTATAATCATCTTATCACTTGCTGAGGGCCATCCTCATGTTTCTGAGGCTGGCTTGGCAGCCTGTTAAGAATGTATAAAGACAGTCAGGGAGGGAGTAAAAACACTAAGAAACCTCCCAGGCCTCCCAAACCTTGTCTTTGGGGAAACTGACCAGTTGATGTTCATAGCCAAAACGTTTGTCCAGGAAGCATGTTATGATCAGAAAAAGCCCTGCAAATGCTCTTACTACAACAAGGCATACTGGGTTGCTCAATCAAAAGAGGACTATGAGGACTATGTTGAGTACTGGTGCCCACCAAGGAACAAACATTTCTGCATGACTCTGACCACTTACTGGGGCTATAGTAATAGGATTGGGCTCTAAGACCAGAAATGTTAGTGAGAAATAGACAAAGCTATAAAAATAAAAATAAAAAAAAACCTTAGTCCTGGACTCTCTGTTCTAAACCCAATCTTTCAGAACCCAAAGAAACTCAGACAAGCCATTTCAATCTGAGGTGTGTCATGCCATGTTCAGGAACGAAGGTGACTAAATCTTTGCCCTAAACCAATCTTCCAGACCCCTAAAAAGCTCATATACAAGCCATTTCAACCTGAAGTGTGTCCTACCATGTTCAGGGATGAAAGTGACTGAATATTTATTCTGAACCCTAATTGCAGAACTCAGAAAAGCAGATAGAAGACATTCCAATCTGAGGTGTGTATTCCTGTGTTCAGGGACCAAGGTGACTGAATTACTGCACTAAATCCCACCTTCCAGATACCAAAAAAGCTCATAGAGGTAGGGCAACCTCTGTCTCTTCTCTGTTTCTATCTCTTCTCTGTTTCTGTCTGTCTCTCTGTCTCCTTAATTTAAAAATATTTTAAACACTTCTTTTCACCTCTTACCTCTCCTTTCTTTAGTTAATTTCAGAAGCCATTTTAATCTGAGGTGTGTCTTGTCATGTTCAGGCACCAAGGAGACTGAATCTCAGCTATAAACCCCATCTTCCAGATGCTCAAAAATCTCAGATGGAAGCCATTTCAATCTGAGGTGTGTCCTGCTGTGTTAGGACAATGGTGTCTGAGTCTCTGCACTAAACCTATCTTCTAGATCCCCCAAAAGCTCAGATAGGTAGGGAAACCTCCATTTTCTCCCTGTCTCTGTTTCTTCCTCTCTCTTTAAATTTTCTCTCTCTCTCTCTTTTTTTTTTTTTAAATTTTAAAACACTTTTTATCACCTCTGACCTCTTCCTTTGCTTTTCTCATTTCAGAAGCCATTTAAATCTGAGGTGTGTCTTCCCATCTTCAGGGAGAAAAAGGATTAAATCTCTTTTCTAAACCCCAATCTGAGGTGTGTCCTGTACAGTTCAGGGACCAAGGCAACTAAATCTCTGTTCTAAACGCCATCTTCCAGATCCCCATAAAAAACTCAGACAGAAGCCATTTTAATCTGAGGTGTGTCTGCTGTGTTCAGGGACCAAGGTTACTGAATCTTTGCTCTAAACCCCAGCTTCCAGACCCCTAAAAAGCTCAGAGAGGTAGGGCAAACTCGATCTTGTCTTTGTCTCTTTTTATTTTTTTTTTAATTTTTAAACACTTCTTGTCACCTCTGACCTCTTCATTCTTTTGATAATTTCAGAAGCCATTTCAATCTGAGGTGTGTCCTGCTGTGTTCAGGGACCAAGACAACTGAATCTCTGCTCTAAACCGCATCTTCCAGACCCCAAGAGAGCTCAGACATGTAGGACAACCTCTATTGTCTCACTGTCTCTGTGTCTCTCTCTCTCTTTAAATTATTTCTGTTTTTCAGTTTTTAAAGTACTTGTCACCTCTGAGTTCTCCTTTGTTTTTTTCATTTTGGAAGTCATTTCAATGTGAGGTTTGTCTTGCCATTTTCCATGACTCTAAACTTCATCCTCCAGACCCCAAAATGATTCAAACAGGCAGGATAACTTTCTGTCTTCTCTCTGTCTCTGTCTCTCTCTCTCCTTAAAGGTTTTTTAAAATTTTGTTTGTAGTTTCTATTATTATTTATACATTCAATTACTACACTTCTTATCATCTCTGGCTTCTTTTGTTTACTCATTTCAGAAGCCATTTTGATCTCGGGTGTGTCCTGCCATGCCCTGTATGCTTTTCAATTTTTGCTGTTAAAAATTTTGCTTTTCCTTTTTTGTTGTTTTATTTTATTTTTTTCATTTCCTTTTTCTTTTCCTTTTTTTTTTTTGCCTACTTTTTTCACTCTACTCTTCAGCCTCCACACACTGAGTGTCTAGGCAGGCCTAGGTTCCCAGTAGCCAAGCATCATAGAAATCCTCAACCATTACTGAACCTGCTACTTTCAGGAACAAACACCTCTTTATAAATATGAACTCAATATGTCTTTCTGTGAATACCATGTTGCAAAGCACAGTAAAGGAGAGAATTTGTCTCAGAATTAAATTACAGAAAAGGGAAGCACATGATCTTATAGTTGCAGAACCTTTCTCCAATAAATTAACCAAAAGTGAATATACCACCACCCAACTAAAATTCAGTGAAGAAAGACTGCAGAGTGAGCAGCAGGGAGAAGTAGAGCAGAGAGTGTGGCTCATCTCCTCTCACATACCTCTGAACTCTCAGATGAAACCCTGCAGCTCAGCCCAGGTGACCTATTACCTAGAAACTGTGAGACTTTTGTAATATCCAGTTCCAAAGTCAAAAGCATGAGTTCCTTGGTGAGCATCAGGAAAGAGGAACTGCAGAGAGATTGCAGATCATCTCCTTCCTCACACCTCTGAAAGTTTGGAATTAACTCCAAGAAATTAAGAAAAAAAATGTATAATCCATCAGAGGACCAGAAACCACCATAGAGGCACAAGGAATATGAGAAACCAAGAAAATATCTCTCCCCCAAGGAAAAAGAACCCTTCATCATCCACAGACAGTACCATGGGACTTGTGGAAATGTCTGAATTCAGAATATTCACAGTGACAAAACTAAACAAGATGCAAGAGATGAGAGATAATGAACTTCAGAAAGTGCAAGAGAAAAGAGACAAGTTCCAGGAGGTGAGGAAGTTCTTTCAAGATTTGAAAGAAGAAATATATGCCATAGAAAAAAGAATCAAATGGAGCTGTTAGAGATGAAAGCTGTAATACAAGATATTAAAACCTCCCTCAAAAGTATTAAAAGCAGATTAGACCATGTTGAAGATCAAATCTTGGCTGTTTAATACAAAACCTCTGACCTAGAAAAAAATCACAAAAACGACTGAGAAAATAACCCCGAAAATGAGCATAACATATAAGAGAAAATAGGTACCATTAAGCATCCAAACATCTGGATAATCAGTATCCCAGCAGGTGAAGAAATTAGTAAGGGCATTAATAATCTATTACATGAAATTTTGGAAAAAAACTTTCCAAATCTAGAGAAGCATTCAGAGATCCAGACTGAAAAAATACAAAGGACCCCAAATAGAATCAATCCAAGAAGATCTCCAAGGTGCATCATAGCCAGACTGGCCCAATCCACAGACAAAGACAAGATATTAAAATTGTCAGGAGAGAAACATCACGTTATATTTACAAAGGTTATCTCATTAATCTAACATCAGACCTATTCATCAGAAACAATGTGGGCAAGAAAAGAATGGGAAAATATATTCAAAGTGTTAAATGAAAAACAATTTTAACCAAAAATACTATACCAGGCAAGATTATCCTTCATATGGGAAGAAAAGATAAAAAAAATCATTCTCAGATAAAACCTGAAAGAATTTACCAATGCCAGACCAGCTCTTCAAGAAGTTCTGAAAGGAGTGCTTTACCAGGAAAACTAAAGAAACACGGAAATAAGAGAACAAAGAGGAACCAAAAAAAAAAAATGCTAGGGACACGTTCGGAAATATCAATAATAACATTGAATGTTAACTTCCAGGATTTAAACAGAAAGATCATACTACAGTAATGTTGCAAATTCGAAAGAAGAGAGATTAATTACATGAGACTGAACTGGTGAAATAAAATTTTATGACTTTTGACTAAAACATTACTATTTTTATTTACTATGTTTTGTTTTCTATATTTAAGGATTGTGGTTTCTTTTGAGCTGTTGATAGGTTCAACAATTTGTTAAAATGATTTTTTTTTGCTTGATTGTTTTCTTAAATTGAAACATAAACTTTTCTCCCTTTCTGATCCCTCTGGAATTAGAAAATATTTGTAAGAATTCTTATTTTGTGGCAGAAGGGTTATTTGCATAAGTTTAATTATGTCTGTTGCCTTGCATCAGAAATTGGAGATACTCATTATTGCCAGGGTTTTGACTCTAATGTCATATCTGAAGATATGACCATAAAACTGTGGAACTAAGGTAGATCTCAAGAAAGCCAACCATATATCTTGGAAAGATTGCCTGGCACCATAAACAATTCTGTCTGGCAGAGAGGATTAGAGAAGTCATATGAAAGAATTTGTACCATAAAATAACCTGGACTTTTCCAGCCCAGCATTAAAATCAGTAGAGATTGCAAAAGAGCAACCACAACCAGAGGATTACCTTGAGGAAGACTTTGAAGGAAAAAAAGAGACTGATCTTTGCTAGAAGATGGTAAACCACAGAATACTTGGTAGGCCAAACTGCGTTGGGAAGGTTCATGTGTCAATCGTGTGCTGGGTATTTGCTTCTCCACAGTTTGAGTAGTTGACATGTAAATATTTTCTCAAAAATATTTAAAACCATACTGTCTCT
>NW_006206638.1:429800-430691 GCF_000334495.1 Tupaia belangeri chinensis
GTAAATGTGGGAAAATATAAATAAATAAATAAATAAATAAATAAATAAATAAATAGGAAAAAAAACACTTAGTCCCAAACAGCTAACCCAGAACCCTCTATACATTCTCCATCCCTAATGAGTTCCTGAGCTGGACCCCAGAGTGGTTCTATTAATCAATGCCACCCACCTTTTACTGAACTATATCTCCCACCACACTGGCCAAGGGATATTAGCTGTGCCTACAGTGTACCATACCCCAGTATCTTGCCACTCCTATATCAGATTTCAATTTCATTGAGGTGGCTTGAGCTAACCACACCTCAATTCTTATGGGCATAGTTACTATGCACATAAAACTAGCCTACCCAACAGGCAGTTGCCTCAAAAATCTCACTTATTGGGTTAAGGTAGGCAACCTTACAGACAAAGGTAGTAACCAGACAACCCATTAGACAGCACCAATGTCACCTGCGGTCCTTGGAAGGGATTCTGTGCTCATATCAATATCTCCCAGCTAACTGGATGGGAATATGTGGACTAGCAACCTAACACCCCAGACTGACATTATATCTGGTAAACAAACCTTAGAAGTTCCCTTGATGGCATATATCCTAGTAAAATTGGCCATACAAGTCACTCCTCTACTCCTTGGGCTAGGTATTGTAGCAGCAGTAGGGATAGGTGTAGGGGGTATAGCCACCTCAATGGCATATTACCATAAAATAACCCAGAAGCTGACAAGACAAGATTGAAGAGGTGGCCCATACCATAACAGCCTTCCAGGATCAACTTGATTCCTTGGCAAAAATTGTCTTCCAGAACAGACAAGGACTAAAGGACAGTAGAAAAGGGAGGGGGAGTTTCTTCCTAATCCTGGGAGGAGTGTTTTTTTTTTTTTTTTTTTTTTTT
>NW_006206638.1:430772-440666 GCF_000334495.1 Tupaia belangeri chinensis
TCCATTTTCCTCTTGGGATCTTGGGCACACACGCACACACGCCCGGCGTGAGTTTAAGCCACCAGGTCCGAAACTCGAACCGTGGTCAACTATGTGGAAGTCCAGAGACATAGCCATTACGCTAACTGCTGGTCCCTGTACCAACCAATTGACTCTCCTTAGCAGATATTTAAGGAGACTCAAAAGGTAGGAATGAGGCAGGAAATGGCTAGTCAGGTCACCTGCAAAATAAATAACATAGTTCAGCAACTGAAGGTCAGTTAATGAGGGGAGAATACTCAGGTGCTAAAGCTTAGCTAAGGAGGGGAAGTTGTCATGCTCCAAAGACAAGGAAATAGCAAAAATTTAAACTGCTTATAATCTGTAACTATTGCAGCCTTTCCCCTGCACCACCCATCACCTATGTCTACATGCTTATCATGACAACCTTCCCTGTTAGCAACCTTTTAACCTTATCCCATATCAGGACCCAAAGCTTGGAGTCTGAATTCTTCTATGTCCATAGACATAATAAACCTGAGTTTTCCTACTCTCTGAGTGGCATTTGGTTTCTTAGTCTGCTGCAATTCATGGAGTTACAGCATAGCTATAAAAACTCTGTATGTGTATATAGACACTGACTATGCCACGTTGCCCCTTCTTTGTTCTGGGAGGGCCCTTACTACGATATTACTATTTCCCTCTGAGACTGTACATATTTTAGGAATTCCTCTTCAGATGGCCTTAAAGTTAGCTGATCAGAACTTTCAAATAAAGGAAAAGTTCTAAACCACTTCTGCTCTAAAGAGACCCTGTTGCCAATGTTTGAAAGCAGTGAAGAAGACATCAGAGATAGTGGGTGGCCAAGACATTGCTGTTGGGGCAAAAGGTAAAAATTTTCCCTTCCCTTCTAGGACCAAACCAACCTGTCCTCTGTGTCTCAGCACACAACCTCTAGAACTGAGTCAGAAAATTGTCAGCCAGGACACCTGCAAGATAAGCAACACAGCTCAGCATCTGAAGTGAGCTAATGAGGGGAGAATGCTCAGGTGTTAAAGCTAAGCAAAGGAGGGGAGGTTGTCTTATCCAAGGACAAGGAAATAGCCAGATTTTGAATTCCTTATAATCTGTAATTGATGCAGCTTTTCTCTCCTGCACCATCCATCACCTATGCCTATATGCAAATCATAATGACCTCTCCTGTTAAAAACCATTATAACCCTTACCCTACCTCAAATGGAGGGCCAGAGCATAGAGTCTGAACTCCTCTGGGTCTGCTGCCATAATAAACCTGAGTTTTCCTACTCCCCAAATGGCATTTGGTTTCTTGACTGTCTATTTCTGCAACAGAACCACTAAAGACTGCCTTAACCTTATCTCTCTGAGTCATGTGCCTAAGAACAAGAAATATAAATTTACTTTGAAACACAATGGCCTTAAAGTTAGCTGATCAGAACTTTCAAATAAAGGAAAAGTTCTAAACCACTTCTGCTCTAAAGAGACCCTGTTGCCAATGTTTGAAAGCAGTGAAGAAGACATCAGAGATAGTGGGTGGCCAAGACATTGCTGTTGGGGCAAAAGGTAAAAATTTTCCCTTCCCTTCTAGGACCAAACCAACCTGTCCTCTGTGTCTCAGCACACAACCTCTAGAACTGAGTCAGAAAATTGTCAGCCAGGACACCTGCAAGATAAGCAACACAGCTCAGCATCTGAAGTGAGCTAATGAGGGGAGAATGCTCAGGTGTTAAAGCTAAGCAAAGGAGGGGAGGTTGTCTTATCCAAGGACAAGGAAATAGCCAGATTTTGAATTCCTTATAATCTGTAATTGATGCAGCTTTTCTCTCCTGCACCATCCATCACCTATGCCTATATGCAAATCATAATGACCTCTCCTGTTAAAAACCATTTTAACCCTTACCCTACCTCAAATGGAGGGCCAGAGCATAGAGTCTGAACTCCTCTGGGTCTGCTGCCATAATAAACCTGAGTTTTCCTACTCCCCAAATGGCATTTGGTTTCTTGACTGTCTATTTCTGCAACAGAACCACTAAAGACTGCCTTAACCTTATCTCTCTGAGTCATGTGCCTAAGAACAAGAAATATAAATTTACTTTGAAACACAAGACATAGCTACCCAGTAGAGTGTAGAGAGATGAAGGCCGTGTCTATAGTGCCAGACTTTGTGGCCCCTAGGAATCTAGAAACAAAATGTGGGTCCTTTGTTTCAGGCCCTCTCTGAAGGAAAACAAAATCAACTTTTCCTCTCTACTTTTACTCAACACATTCACAGTATACTTCTGTGACCAGCCATGTGAGGGATTTCCCACACACCAGGAAATTCTCCAGGGGCATCAACTGAGTGTCTTGTATTTCAATTCAGTTTTAACACTACCTACCATGAGATAGATCCCACAGGTTAAAGGCTCAGTCACAAAAGATTGTTCGCTATCTCAGATGCCTATCACAAGTCCCAGACTGTGACCTGTATTTATGACCAATGACTACAAATTGGAGGTCCCAGAAACCCCTCCATGGATTTAATTAATTTACTTAGATGACTTACAGAACTCAAGAAAATACTTGCTTACGTTTGGTTATTATAAAGAATACAAAGGATACAGATGAAGAGATAGGTAGGGCTAGGTGTGGAGTGAGGATTATGGAGCTTCTTTGTCCTCTCAGAACACCAGCCTTCCAGCACCTCCACTTTTTCAGCACCCCAGAGGCTTACTACATTTTCTTTTTGTCCAAGAATTTTTATAGTCTGATCTCCAGGGTCCCCTCCTCATTTCCCAGAGATCAGTGAATAGAACTGAAAGCTTCAGCTGTCTAATCCTCTAATCACTTAATCTTTGGTGACTGGCAACACCCTTAGGCTATTTAGGGCCCCCTCCACAAGTAACTTAACTAGCACAAATTCAGGATTTATGAAAGGGCTCATTACGAATAACAGGATACCTCTATCATTCAGGAAATTTCTGAGGCTTTAGGAGTTCTAAGACAGGAGTCAGGGACAAAGAAAAGTATATTTCTTTTATTTTTTAGTTGTTATTATTTTTTATTATTTATATATTTACTCTCTATACCTCATTTAGATTGTAAAAAGAGTTTACCCAACATAATATACGACACACACCAGGCAAGTTGAGAATACTATATACAACATCATCAACAGGCAAACACCCATATCTGTGTCCCACAAGTGTCTTCTCCATTTTTTCCCAAATTTTCCTTCATGTACTCTTCCCCCTCCCACTCTCCTTCCACTTTGTCACCAGCGTCCATAACAATTTTCAATGCATTTATGTCCTCCAGTCTTTCAGTCTCTACCATAAAGTATAGAGAGTCAGTATATATTAAGTGGAGACATACAAAGTCTCTCTTCAATAGCCTTACTTGCTTCACTGAACAATAAATCAAAGAATTATTTATTTAATTTTATTTATTATCATTATCATTTTCTAATTTGCTACAGGGCATATATGTTTACCAAGGAGAGACACAGAGAGAGGGAAAGCGAGAAAACAAGTTGCCAGGTACAGGACTCCAAACGTCATTGGTCATGTGGGAATCTAGTGCCCCACCCACACCACCTGTTGGCCCCAAAACAAATATATTTCATATTATATCATACCTTGCTTGCTCTTCTCTCCTTGGTGTTCCCAGCCTCTGCTGCTATCCCCACAGTGCTCTCCTGTCCCCAGTAAGCCTTTGGCTGTCACTCAACTCCTTCAGTGTCTTTTGTGAAAATAACAATACTATGGTTCCCTGTGTCTTTTGCCTACCTTACCACCCATAGAACATAGCAGGAAGAAAAGCCCGAAGAAAAGGCAGAACCTGTTGTACTGGACCTCACAGAAAAACCCTACCTTCACCTTAGAAAGTTCTACTATGGAACTTAAGTAATATCACCATAGAAAGAAAATAATCCCAAGCTTTTTGGTTTGAATCTCTCTACACTATACTAAACACTAAACAGGCCACTCGCCTAAATCCGTTATTATATGTCACTTTTCACTGCAGGTCTAAAGAGCTGAAGCCTAAGGGTTGGACCTTGATGGCCCCCAGTATTCTAAAGCTATTTAAAATCTTGGTTCAGTCCCTTCGCACATGTCCCCTCTGTTTTACCAGTAAAGCTATGTCCTTGTGACTCTGTCATTAGATCTTTTAGAAAATTTTTTCAGCTTACTAATTGTTCTTTACAGGACTTCGCTGTAAATAAAGTCATTAGAAAAATATTCTAAAGTTATAGAATTCTGATTTGAATTTATAGCAGCTAAACTTCAATAATATACAAACTTTTGTTCCTTTCCAACTTCATTTCTACTCCTTTAGTTGTTGATGTCAGAAAATTACAGCTTTCTACATTGCATGCCTGAAACACAAACTAATACTTTTGAAAAATTATGACTTTCCTTAAAATCTGTAGGAAACAAAATTATAGCACTGGCCTTTTATATTCCCTGGAAATCACTTTGACCAGAGAAAGGGGCTTGCAATAAGTATGAGAAGTGTAAAAACAATGGCTATCCTCCTCTTTGTCTTTAAGTTTTTGTTCTGAGTTGCTATCATTTATCAGAGTACTGAAGAAGAGTTTTGTGTATTCATTTTAGGTCTTTGCCATAGAGTGCGTGTGCTCACTGGTAAGATAGAAAGACATACAGAGACAGGGAGAGGAAAAGTGAAAAATTACCCCTAAGGGTGATTTCCTTGGGGATGATTTCCTTTTACACCAGTCTCCACTAAGGATTTTTGCCATACATGCTCATGAACCTGCATATTTTCAAGACACTGGATATGAGACTTGAACCATTGTCAGCCATATAAGAATCCAGCACTTTAACCACCACACTATCTGCAGGCTCCTGGAGAAGTTTGTTTATGATTTTATTTTTCTACCTTTCTTTTTTTCCTGAAAGCTAATTGATAGCTGCTCGAGGAATACACACTCAGATGTGGTTGAGGCATGGGGGATGGGCAGCTGATACTGTACTAAGGGCTGAAATTGAGAATGGAAATTAAAATTACCCATAATTTACCTATTGCCTACTCTTCCACCTAAAAGTTGCATGCATTTTATAGATCCCAGAGTTACAGTGTAGTACATCAGACAGCTTCTTCCAGTGCAAATTCTGCCTGGTTTTTTTGTGCTACCTAAAACTCAGATCATTTTGGAAAGGACAGTATCCCTGGAATGTTATAAATAGTTATGTATTGTTTCAAAGTTATAGTATCAATGTACTTGAAGTTGTGATTCAATGATGTTCAATTGTAAATGCCCTTTTACCTAAAGAAGAAGCTATACCAAAATGAAAAAAAAAGAAGAAAAAGAAATGAATCATGATATTTTCAAATTTTTTATAAGATTATTTTGGGAAAAATGTATGAATCAGCTTTAGAAAATAAAAATTTGTGGTAAATTTTTTTTGCATTGAAACTATTGCATGCTGCTTAAAGCTATTTAGAAATTAAATATGTGCATGTACAGGATACAAGTAGCCAAAAAATATGAGAGCCAAGTTACTGACTGCATTTTAAAATTTATTTATTTATTTATTTTTATTATTACAATCACATTATTATTTTATTTTCTCCCTTATTTTATTTCTCTTTTTTATTACATTCAATCACTGTACATAGCTACAGCATACAAAATGAATTTTCCTAGCATGAATACCTTGTATATTAGTCCAGGCTGCTTTTTAGATTATTTGCATTTGTTGAAAGTATATTTTAGCTTAATTTAAAAATTTTGTTTCTTTTTTAATTTATTTTTTCAATTTCGTTTTCTATGAAAAAATTACAGTTTTTTTTTTTTGCCTAGGAACTTCACATTCTTTTTTATTTTTTATTATTATTATTTATACATTCAACCGTGTACATTATTTAGATTGTAAAGAGATTTTACCCAGCATGATATACACCTCAGTCCAGTCCAGTTGAGAATACTATACACATCCTCATCAACAGATAATAAAACACATCTGTGCCCCATAAATGTCTTACCACTCTATTTTTCCCCAAATTTCACTTCATATGCTCTCCCCCTCCCATACTCTCCTTCCACTTTGTCTCTTGTGTCCATAACAATTTTTTATAGAGGTTTTTGCTATAGAGCACGTGCGCTCGCCAGACAGACAGAGAGAGACAGAAAGCGAGAAATTACCCCCCAGGGGGGATGGCCACTCCGCAATCCCTTCTCCATTTTCCTCGCACGCACACACACGCTCCCGGTGTGAGTTTTAAGCCACTGGGTCCGGGATGCAAACTGCTATCTATTACGTGGGAGTCCAGTGACATAGCCATTACGCTAACTGCTGGTCCCTGTCCATAATAATTTTTAATGCTTTTATGTCTGCGAGTTTTCAGTCTCTCCCATAAAGTGCAGACAATCACTCTTATATGTTAAGAGGAGGTGTACAATGTCTCCTTTTCATATCCTGATTTGCTTCACTCAGCAATAAATCTTTCATATTCATCCACTTTCTATCAAATTCCAGGGACTTGTTTTTTTTATGGCTGAATAATATTCCATGGAGTATACATGCCCCACTTTTTTTTTTTTTTTTGGGGGATTTTTGCTCTATATAGATGTGTGTGCTTCCCGGAAAGACAAAAGAGAGACAGAGAGACAAAAAGTGAGGAATCACCCTCCAGGGTGATGGCAATGCTACAATCCCTTCTCCTCCATTCTCCTCTCAGAATCTTGGGCACGCACAAGTGAATTTAAGCCACCAGGTCTGGCACTTGAATTGCAGTCGACTACAAGGGAGTCCAGTGATGTAGTCATTATGCCATCTGATGGTTTGTATGTGCCACACTTTTTCAATCCATTCATCTGTTTGTGAACATTTGAGTTGGTTCCATGTCTTAGCTATTGTGAATAATGCTCCAATATAGTTGTGCAAATGCTTTTCTGACTTAGTATTCTCCTGTAATTTGGGTAGATACCCAGGAATGGAATTGCTGTATCATGTGGTAGTTCTATTTAAAGGTCTTTGAGGAACCTCCATATTGTTCTCCACAGTGCTTGGACCTATTTACATTCCCACGAACAGTGTGGGAGTGTTCCCCTTTCACAACTTCCCCTCCAGCACTTATCAATTTTTTTTAAATCTTCATTATTCTAACTGGGGTTAGGTGGTATCTCATTGTGTGTTTTTTTTTTTTCTTGGAGAGGTTTTTGCTATAGGGCGTGGGTGCTCTCCAGACAGACAGAGAGAGACAGAGAGACAGAAAGTGATAAATCACCCCCGCCCCAGAGGAGATGGCCATGCCACAATCCTTTCTCCTCCATTCTCCTCTCAGGATCTTGGGCACACACGCACACATGCCCGGCATGAGTATAAGCCACCAGGTCCGGGACGCAAACTGTGGTCAACTACATGGGAGTCCAGCGACATAGCCATTACACCAACTGCTGGTCCCTCATTGTGGTTTTGATCTGCATCTCCCTTATGATGAAAGATGTTGAGCATTGTTTCATATGCTTTTTGGCTGTTTGTATGTCTTCTTTAGAGAGTTGTTTATTCAGCTTCTTTCCCCATCTTTTAATTGGGTTAATCATTTTCTTCTGAGAAAACCACTTTAGTTCCCTGTGTATTCTGGCTATCAGTCCTTATCTGAGGCACAATTAACAAAAATTCTCTCCCATTTCAAGAGCTGTTGATTCACAGTAATTATGATGGCCTTGGCTGTGCAGAAACTTCTTAATCTGATGTAATTCCACCTGTTTGTTTTGGGGATTACTGCTTGTGCATTGGGGATCTTGCTTAAGGAGTCTTTGTCTACCCAATGTCTCCCAGAGTTTCCCCAGTGTATTGAAGCAGTAGTTTCATAGTTTGCGGTCTGAGATTTAGATCTTTGATCCACTTGAGTTGATTTTTGTTAAAGGTGATAGATAAGGATTCAAATTCATCTTTTTGGAGGTGGAAACCCAGGTTTTCCAGGAACATTTGCTAAAGAGATTTTCCTTTTCCCAATGGATCACGTAGTACACTTTCTCAAAGGTCAATTGGCTGGGTGTTTTGGGTTTACATCTGGGATCTCTACTCTGTTCCATTGGTCCTCATGTCTGTTTTTGTGCCAAATACCATGCTGTTTTTATTATCATAACTTCGTAATATATTTCAGGGTCAGGAAGTGAGATGACACTCATTCCACTCTTCTTGTGCAAAATGGCTTTGGCATATGGGGTCTTTTATGATTATAGAAGAATTCTATGTTTGTCAAGTCTAGATCTGTGAAGAATGTCTCTTGTAATATTATAGGGATTTCATTAAATTTATATATCAATTCGGGTAGGATTGTCATTTGATTATATTAATTCTGCCAGCCCTGGTACATGGGATGTTCTTCCAATTTTTTCTGTCCATTTTCAGTTTTCTTTTTAAGGTTTTCATAGTTTTCCTTATAGAGGGCCTTAACTTCCCTGGTGAGTTTTATTCCTAGGTATCTTATACTTCTCGTGGATATGGTGAATGGGATTACTTTCTTAAGTTCTGTCTCTGTCTGCTTGTTGTTTGTATACAGAAATGCTAATCCAAAAAACTTCAGGAGAAATGAAATAATAAAGATCCAAGCAGAAATAAATGAAATAGAAAATAAACGTACTATACAGAAAATAAATGAAAGTAAAAGCTGGTTCTTAGAAAGGATAAATAAAATTGATACACCACTAGTGAGATGTATTAAGAAGAAGAGAAAAAGGAACCAGGTGAATCGAATCTGCAATGAAGCTGGTAATATAACAATAGACATAGTAGAATTTCAAAACATCATTAGGGGATACTTTGAACATCTATATGCTAAGAAACAAGACGATCTGGATGAGATGGACAAATTTCTGGACAAATATAATCTACCAAGAATGAGCCAGGAGGATATAGAAAGTCTTGAATAGGCCCAAAACAAGCCAGGAGATTGAAGCAGTAATAAATAACTCCTAACAAATAAAAGCCTGGGCCCTGATGGATTCACCTCTGCATTCTACACAACTTTAAAAGAAGAGTTAACCCTCATTCTTCTCAAGTTATTTCTAAAGATTCAAAAGGGTGAATCTCTCCCTAAGTCATTCTATGAAGCCTCTATCACCTTTATCCTTAATACAGATAAGGACAGAACAAGGAAGAGCAACTATAGAACAATATCCCTGATGAATATAGACACAAAGATTCTCAAGAAGATATTAACAAATCGTATCCAACTTATAAAAAAGATTATACATCATATAAGGTAAGCTTTATCCCAGGAATGCAAGGTTGGTTCAACATATGCAAAACCATAAATGTAATACATCATATTAACAGGAATAAAGATAAAAACCATATGATCATATCAATTGATGCAGAAAAAGCATTTCATAAGATACAATATCCCTTCATGATCAAGACTCTCTGCAAAATAGGCATAGAAGGGCCATTTCTCAACACAATAAAAACTATCTATGAAAAACCCATAGTGAATATCATCCTGAATGGAGAAAAGCTGAAAGTTTTCCAAATAAACATGGGAACAAGACAAGGATGCTCACTTTCTCCACTCCTTTTTAGTATAGTACTGGAAGTTCTCACCAACGCAATCAGAAAAGAGGAAAAAATAAAATGCATTTGAATAGGAAAAGAAGAGGTGAAACTTTCTCTATTCCCAGATGACATGATTGTATACATAGAAGAACCAATGGTCTCCATGGAAAAATTACTGGAAGTAATACATGATTAATGTAAAGTTGGAGGATATAATATCAAATCCAGAAATCAATAGCATTTCTATATACAAATAACAGGCAGACTGAGATAGAACTGAAAAAAGTTATTCAATTTACCATAGCCATCAAAAGTATAAGATATTTAAGAATAAATCTCACCAGAGAAGTTAAAGACCTCCACAAAAAAAAAAAAAAAAAAAAATATGAGA
>NW_006206638.1:444975-450050 GCF_000334495.1 Tupaia belangeri chinensis
GGCATATTTAGACTTTCTATATCCTCCTGGTTCAATCTTGGTAGATTATACGTGTCCAGGAATTTGTCCATCTCATCCAGATTGTCTTGTTTCTTGGCATATAGTTGTTCATAATATCCTCTAATTACGTTCTGGATTTCTGCTTTGTCTGTTGTTATATTTCCTGCTTCATTGCAGATTTGATTCACCTGGTTCCTTTCTCTCTTCTTCTTAATAAGTCTCACTAGTGGTGTATCAATTTTGTTTATCTTTTTGAAGAACCAGTTTTTACTTTCATTTATTTTCTGTATAGTTCGCTTATTTTCTATTTCATTTATTTCTGCTCTGATCTTTATTATTTCCTTTCTCCTGGAGTTTTTTGGGTTATTTTGCTGTTGCTTCTCCAATTCTCTGAGGCATGATGTTAGGTGATCCATTTGCCTTCTTTCCGTCTTTCTCTTATGAGCACTAATTGCTATAATCTTCCCTCTTAGGACTGCTTAAAAGCAGTGTCCCAAAGATTATGGAAACTCGTGTCCTCATTATCATTAGCTTCCATGAATCTTTTGATTTTGGACTTTATTTCATCAGTAGTTGTGGAATCATTCAGTAGCAGGTTATTTAGTTTCCATGTATATTTATTTACATTTAATCACTGTACATTTTTACAGTGTCGATCATAGTTTTTCATGGCAGAAATACAGTGAATATTAATCCAGTTAAGGACATTACCATATACTTTATAATTAACAGACTACTTTTTATTTTTGTGTCTAAATGTTTTATTTATGTCCATGATTTCCTCCCTCCCACCCCTATTACTCACTCCCTTCTATACTGTCTGTAGTGTTAACATTTGCCCTTCCTGCTATTATACTTTCCAATCTTTCAGTTTCTGCTTTAGAGTGCAGACATTTGGTATATATTGAGGGATACACAATGCCAGTCTTTCATAATCTGACTTCTTTAAATTATTTACCATTAAATCTTCCATGTTCATCCACTTTCTATGGAATGTGAGGATCTCATTGTTTTCAATAACTGAGGGGTATATCATAGAGTACATGTGCTACATTTTTTTTCTTTTTTTCTTTTTTTAATAAATTTTGTTTATTTATTTGTTTATTATTTAATTTGGCCACAGAGAGAGAGAGAGAGAGACAGACAGACAGACAGACAGACAGGGAAAATGAGAAAGCAGGTCACCAGGTCGGGGACTCAAACCACTGTTAGCCATGTGGAAGTCCAGCGCCTTAACCACCATGCAATCGGCTAGCCCCATGTGCCATATTTTTCAATCCACTCATCTGTTCTAAGACATTTGGAATGATTCCAAGTCCTATCAATTGTGAATAATGCTGCAATAAACATGAATGTCCAAGTACTTTTCTGGTAATGTGTTTTCTACCCTTTGGGTAGATAACTAACAGTTGGATCGCTGGGTCATATACAGTGATTATACTAATCTACATTCCCACCAATAGTGTAGAAGAGTTCTCCTTTCATTGCAGCCTTACCAGCACTTATATATATATAATATTAGCTATTCTGACAGGGTAAGTGGTATCTCATAGTGGTTTTTATTTCCATTTCCTGTGTGTTAAGAGATGTTGAGCACTTTTTCATATGCTTTTTGGCCATTTCTATGTCTTCCTTGAAGAGGTGTCTGTTCAATTCATTTGCCCATTGTTTGATCAGATTGGTTATTTCTTTTTCAGGTAAGCTGCTTGAGTTCTCTGTATATTCTGGTTATCAGTCCCTTATCTAGGACATATTTTGAAAATGTATTCTCCTATGTGGAGAGTTGTCTTCTCACTCCAGTTATTGTTTCTTCTACTGTGCAGAAGCTTTTTAGCCTAATGTAGTCCCACTTGTCTATTTTCAGGATCATTACCTGTGGTTTGGTTGTCTTATTTAAGAAGTCTTTGTTGGGACCAGAAGATGTCGTAATGGATACATCATTGGGATACAATGTAGTTGACTGTAGTTTGAATCCCAGACCCAGTGGCTTAAAAGTCACTTGGGTCGCATGTACGTGTGTGCCCAAAATCCTGAGAGGAGACTGGAGGAGAAGAGATTGTGGTGTGGCCATTCTCCCTGTTGGATAATTTATCTCTTTGTGTCTCTGTCTCTCTGGTGAGCACATATGCCCTGTAGCAAAATCTCTCTCAAAAAAAGTTTTTTCTTCGCCTACTACAATGTTTCCAAGGGTGTCTCCTGTGTTTCCCATCAGTAGTTTTATAGTTTGAGGTTTTACGTTCATATTTTAGATACATTTTGAGTTGATTTTTGTTAATGGTGAGAGACAGGGGTCAGGTTTTATTTTTCTGCAGGTGGATATCCAGTTTTTCCAGCACTATTTGCTGAAGAGATTTTCTATTCCCCACTGGATTGTCTTGTGTCCTTTGTCAAAAATTAGTTGGCTATGTGTTTTGGGGTTTATTTCTGGGTCTCAGTTCTGTTCCATTTGTCTATCTGCCTGTTTTTCTGTCAATACCATGATGTTTTGATTATCACAGCTTTGTAATATATTTTGAGATGAGAAAGCGAGATGTCTCCTATTTGTTTTTGAACAACATTGCTTTGACAATATAGGACATTTTATGATTCCAGACAAATTTTATAATTTTCTTTCTTTTTTAATGCTGCCCAGAATATTTATTAATTACTTTATTTTATTATTATTTTGTAATCACTGTATATCATTACAGCATACAAAATGAATTTTCCTGGCATGAATACACTGTAAATTAGTTCATAAATATTACCTTATACATTATCATCAACAGATAATTTTCCATTTTTGTATTCCTTAAATGTTTTGCTTCTTTCTTTTTCCCCTTGATTCCCTCCCTTTTACCTCACCCATTGATCACCCTCCTCTTGCCTGTCTCTAGTATCAACAGTTCATCTCCATGCTTTTATACCTTCTAATCTTTCAATTTCTGTCATATAGTGCAGATATTTTGGCATTATTGAGTGGAGGCATACAGTACCTCTCTTAATAGTTTTGTTCGTCTCACTTCACAGAAAATCATTCATATTTGTCCACTTTTATCAAATGCCAAGCTTTTGTTGTTGTTGTTGTTTTGTAGCTGAGTAGTATTTCATAGTGTACATGGGCCACACTTTTCTATCCATTAATCTGGTTGTGGACATTTGGGCTAGTTCCTTGTCTTAGCAATTGTTAATAATGCCACAATAAACATGCAGGTGCAAGTGTCTTTCTGACTGAGTGTATTCCTATCATTTGGTAGATACCAGGAGTGGAATTGATGGATCTTATGGTGTTTCTGTTTGTAGGCCTTTGAGAAACCTGTATATTATTTTCCACATGGCTGTAATAATTTACATTCCCACCAACAGTGTAGAAGAGCTCCTTTCTCACCATAGCCTCACCAGCACTTATTGTTCTTTTTTAATCTTAGCCATCCTGACTAGGGTTGTGTTGATAAGGGATATTGAGCACTTTTTTGAATGCTTTTTGGTTATTCATATGTCTTCCTTAGAGAATTATCTATTCAGCTTATTTGCTCATCTTTTAATTTTTTTCTTTTTTCTTTTTTTTTTTACTTCTTTTTTTTTTGACTAAGCTGTTTGAATTCCTTGACATTCTGGAAATCAATCCCTATCTGAGGCATATTTTGCAAGTATATTCTCCCTTTCCAAAGGTTGCCAGTTAACTCTAATTATTGTTTCTTTTGCTGTGCAGAAGTTTTTTTGTTTTGTTTTGTTTGTTTGTTTTCTTGATGTAGTCCTACTTGTCTATTTTCGGGATTATTGCAGTTGACACATGGCTATGGTCTTCTGCTTTAGATGTTGGGGGACTACAATCACCGGCTTTCAATGCTGCCACTCCCCCAGTCTCTCCTTGAAAATTTTTCACGTGGTTGGGACCAGCAAATGAAATAATGGTTTCCGCACTGAACTCCCATATGGTGGACCATGATTCGAGTCCTGGGCCTAGCTGCTTGAAACTCATGCCAGGCTCATTTGCATGCATGCACAAAGTCCCAAGAGAAGAATGAAGGAGAAGGAATTGCAGTCATGCTGCATCCATCCACCCTGGGAGAGGTGATTTCTCATTTTCTGTTTCTCTGGCAAGCACACTTTCCCTGTAGCAATAAAATGTATAAAATAATAATAATAAAATAAAAATTTATTTTAAAAAGTTTCACGTGGTGATGAGAAAAATGTGCATTATGTGATTATTGAGTATAAAGTACTATAGATTCTGTCAAGTTCATTTGATCTATGGTGTCATTTAGATCCTGTATCTCTTTGTTTATTTATTTTTATCTAGGTGGTCTGTCTGGAGGAGACAGTGGGGTGTTGAGATATCCAACAATTGTTGTGATATAGTCTATCTCTTCCTTTAACCCAAACAGTCACACATTTATGTATTTGGGTTCTCCAGTGTTGGGTGCACAGATATTTATTAGTGTTATATGTTCTTGGTGGATTAGTAGTCCTTTTGTACTATATAGTATCCTTCTTTGTCTCTTTTTTTTTATAAATAGGTATTTTAATGCATTTTTTATTTCAAGAAAAACAGTTTTGTGGTTTTTGTTCCTGAAATATTTTTAACTAATTAATTTACATTAATTCCCTAAGCATCATCATAGCATACAAAATGTGATTTCCTATCCAGAATATACTGCATAGTAGCTTAATCATGCATGTTATCATCAATAATTTCCCATTTCTAGTTTCATACACACACACACATATATTTTTTACCCCTATTTCTGATCCTCTGCCTTTTCCCACCCTCTTCTCACACTATCTCTGGTATCTAAAGTTGTCTTCCATTCCTCCCTCCTCCCCTCCATTTTATTGATCATACAATTTCTTAAATGATCTAACTACTTTCAATAGCAAGTTCCACTGATAATTTCAAGAAAAGCAGTTTTAACTTTAATAAATCAAAGAAATACTAAGGGACTTTGCTTAAAACTTAAAGCCAGGAAACAGGTTAGGATTCTGTTCAAGCAGTAGGTACATGAACCTATCGACAGCTCAAGACAGGACAAAAATCTTTAAAACCAGACAACAAAGCCTAGAAGAAAATCAGCAATGTTTTAGTTAAAAGTAAT
>NW_006206638.1:455445-460276 GCF_000334495.1 Tupaia belangeri chinensis
CTGTCTGGAATCTCTTTGGGGAGAATGGCTGTGGGAGGTGACTGAGTAGGGCAGGACAGCATAACCTAAACCAAACATTTACTTACCAGCCAGCAAGGTCTGCTGGCCTGCTCCTATGACTCATCCATGTGAGATGCTGCAGTGACCCCCTGCTGCCTTTGTCCTGGATGCTTCCAGATGCCTACAGAGTCCTGAGGGTTCTGTCCACTCTCTGTCCTTTTTGGGTGCCTTAAGTCTGTGCTCTGAGTACTCTAGTTGTGCTGAGCACCTTTTGGTTCCTCATGCCTTGTGTCCTCAGGTGCCAGATCTTTGCCTGCATTGCTTTTCCCTGCTCAGTTTCACTTCCATACCTTCTTAGACCTCAGCAGTAGCATCCCCTCTGTAGATGGGCTTCTTGGGCATCCCCCAACCCCATTGCAGATGCTCAGAGTAACACAGGCTTTCCCTCTTGTCAAATTTACATAAAAGCTTAAGCTCCAGGACAGAGGAAAACGTTCTGGGCTTTCCCCCTTCTTATCTCCCCAGTAAATATAACACTGTGCTTGGCACATGGTAAGTGCTCAATTAATGCTTGTGGGATAAATGATATTTTAAAAATGTGAGCCAGCCTGGGGCCAGCAGGTGGCACAGAGGTTAAGGTGGCTGGATCCCACAGCCACAAGATGATTCCACGGGTACTCAAAGTATGGCTTTTACTGAATGTGTTCTGCTTTCACACCTTTGTAAAGTTAAAAATTCCTAAGTTGAATTCAACAGCTCGGCTTGAATCCCAAACTTGGAGATTTCAAAGCATGTTGAACATGTGTGTTTACATGCCCCAAATCCCAAGAGGAGGATGGAGGAGAAGGGATTATACCTGGAGGGTGATTTTTCACTTTCTTTCTTTTTCTCTGTTTCCCTCTAGCAAACAGACACCATATAGGAATTTTCTTTTCTTTTCTTTTCTTTTTCTTTTCCTTTTTCTTTTCCTTTTTCTATTTTCCTTTTTCCTTCTCCTTTTCCTTTTCCTTTTCTTTTTTTTTTTTTAAATGTGCACCAGCCTGTACTGCAGTGGTTAAGGTGACTGGATCTTACATAGCTGAGTACGTGGTTCAATTCCTAGACCTGGTGTCTTGAAAAATATGTTGAGCATGTGCCCAAATCCTAAAAGGGGGGAGAAATAGAGGAGAAAGGATTGGAACGGGAATACAAAGGGACCATTCCCCATGGTGGTGGGGGAGGTGCTCTCTCTCTCTCTCTCTCTCTCTCTCTCTCTTTCTTGCTCTGTGCAAATATGTGGTAAATGCAGACACCCTTGGCAAAATTAAAAACAAATTCTTTTTGATGTTCAACTTTCTCATTGCATTTTTGTAAGAAATGGAACCCTTCCAGAAAAGAAAAAAACAAAAAACACAAAAAGCAGTGCAGTTGTGCAGTGGCAGCATGACAAGTGGAATTCCAGCTACTATACTTTATCTTCAACTGCAGCAGGAGCCTGCTGGAATTTAGAGAGGTGGCAAGGTGCGGCTGTTGAGGGCTAGACAGCCCGTGCTAGTGCTCTGGTTTGATACTTACTGTCTATGTGACCCAGGACAAAGTGCTTACATCTCTATTTCTCATCCATAAAATGGGAATTATGGGAATTAATTATAATATAATATGATATAGATATAATATATAATCTGTATAATGTAATATGATATAGATGGTCCCCAGTTTATGGTTCAACCTAGGAATTTTTGACTTTACAATGGTGTGAAAACAGAACGCATTCCGTAAAAGCAATGCTTCGAGTTACCCACGGAATCATTCCGTTTTTCACTTTCAGCAGTGTTTGCTAAATGGCATGAGCTATGTGAGGCTACTGTAAAATAAGCTTCATGTTAGGTGATTTTTGTCTCGTCATTGGCTAATGTAAAGGTTCTGAGCATATTTTTATTATTACTATTACCTTATTATTTTGTATACATTAATCACTGTATATCATTATAGCATGCAAAACGACTTTTCCCAGCAATGAATACACTGTAAATAGCCCAGTTAAAGATACTATCATATACATTATCACCAACAAATAATTTTCCATTTTTGTATTCCTTAAATGTTTTGCTTCTTTCTTTTTCCCCTTGATTCCCTCCCTTTTACCTCACCCATTGATCACCCTCCTCTTGCCTGTCTCTAGTATCAACAGTTCATCTCCATGCTTTTATACCTTCTAATCTTTCAATTTCTGTCATATAGTGCAGATATTTTGGCATTATTGAGTGGAGGCATACAGTACCTCTCTTAATAGTTTTGTTCGTCTCACTTCACAGAAAATCATTCATATTTGTCCACTTTTATCAAATGCCAAGCTTTTGTTGTTGTTGTTGTTTTGTAGCTGAGTAGTATTTCATAGTGTACATGGGCCACACTTTTCTATCCATTAATCTGGTTGTGGACATTTGGGCTAGTTCCTTGTCTTAGCAATTGTTAATAATGCCACAATAAACATGCAGGTGCAAGTGTCTTTCTGACTGAGTGTATTCCTATCATTTGGTAGATACCAGGAGTGGAATTGATGGATCTTATGGTGTTTCTGTTTGTAGGCCTTTGAGAAACCTGTATATTATTTTCCACATGGCTGTAATAATTTACATTCCCACCAACAGTGTAGAAGAGCTCCTTTCTCACCATAGCCTCACCAGCACTTATTGTTCTTTTTTAATCTTAGCCATCCTGACTAGGGTTGTGTTGATAAGGGATATTGAGCACTTTTTTGACTGCTTTTTGGTTATTCATATGTCTTCCTTAGAGAATTATCTATTCAGCTTATTTGCTCATCTTTTAATTTTTTTCTTTTTTCTTTTTTTTTTTACTTCTTTTTTTTTTGACTAAGCTGTTTGAATTCCTTGACATTCTGGTTATCAATCCCTATCTGAGGCATATTTTGCAAGTATATTCTCCCTTTCCAAAGGTTGCCAGTTAACTCTAATTATTGTTTCTTTTGCTGTGCAGAAGTTTTTTTGTTTTGTTTTGTTTGTTTGTTTTCTTGATGTAGTCCTACTTGTCTATTTTGGGGATTATTGCAGTTGACACATGGCTATGGTCTTCTGCTTTAGATGTTGGGGGACTACAATCACCGGCTTTCAATGCTGCCACTCCCCCAGTCTCTCCTTGAAAATTTTTCACGTGGTTGGGACCAGCAAATGAAATAATGGTTTCCGCACTGAACTCCCATATGGTGGACCATGATTCGAGTCCTGGGCCTAGCTGCTTGAAACTCATGCCAGGCTCATTTGCATGCATGCACAAAGTCCCAAGAGAAGAATGAAGGAGAAGGAATTGCAGTCATGCTGCATCCATCCACCCTGGGAGAGGTGATTTCTCATTTTCTGTTTCTCTGGCAAGCACACTTTCCCTGTAGCAATAAAATGTATAAAATAATAATAATAAAATAAAAATTTATTTTAAAAAGTTTCACGTGGTGATGAGAAAAATGTGCATTATGTGATTATTGAGTATAAAGTACTATAGATTCTGTCAAGATCATTTGATCTATGGTGTCATTTAGATCCTGTATCTCTTTGTTTATTTATTTTTATCTAGGTGGTCTGTCTGGAGGAGACAGTGGGGTGTTGAGATATCCAACAATTGTTGTGATATAGTCTATCTCTTCCTTTAACCCAAACAGTCACACATTTATGTATTTGGGTTCTCCAGTGTTGGGTGCACAGATATTTATTAGTGTTATATGTTCTTGGTGGATTAGTAGTCCTTTTGTACTATATAGTATCCTTCTTTGTCTCTTTTTTTTTATAAATAGGTATTTTAATGCATTTTTTATTTCAAGAAAAACAGTTTTGTGGTTTTTGTTCCTGAAATATTTTTAACTAATTAATTTACATTAATTCCCTAAGCATCATCATAGCATACAAAATGTGATTTCCTATCCAGAATATACTGCATAGTAGCTTAATCATGCATGTTATCATCAATAATTTCCCATTTCTAGTTTCATACACACACACACATATATTTTTTACCCCTATTTCTGATCCTCTGCCTTTTCCCACCCTCTTCTCACACTATCTCTGGTATCTAAAGTTGTCTTCCATTCCTCCCTCCTCCCCTCCATTTTATTGATCATACAATTTCTTAAATGATCTAACTACTTTCAATAGCAAGTTCCACTGATAATTTCAAGAAAAGCAGTTTTAACTTTAATAAATCAAAGAAATACTAAGGGACTTTGCTTAAAACTTAAAGCCAGGAAACAGGTTAGGATTCTGTTCAAGCAGTAGGTACATGAACCTATCGACAGCTCAAGACAGGACAAAAATCTTTAAAACCAGACAACAAAGCCTAGAAGAAAATCAGCAATGTTTTAGTTAAAAGTAATAAAATTCTAAGACACATTATAACCAGATTGGCCAAAACCACAGACAAAGACAAGATACTAAGATTGACAAGAGAGAAACAGCAAGTTACCTACAAAGGATATCCCACCAGGCTAACAGCAGACCTCTAATTGAAAACAATGCAAGTGAGGAAAGAATGGGAAAATATATTCAAAGTGTTAAGGGAGAAGCAATTTCAACCAAGAATGCTTTACCCAGCAAGATTATCCATCATATGGGTAGAAAAGACAAGAATATTCTCAGATAAACAAAACCTGAAAGAATTCACTAGCACCAGACCAGATCTCCAAGAAGTTCTCAAGGGAGTGCTATATCAGGAAAATTAAATTCAATGAATGAAAGTAAAAGCTGGTTCTTTGAAAAGATAAACAAAATTGATACACCACTAGTGAGACATATTAAGAAGAGAGAAAGCAACCATGTAAATCAAATCTGCAATAAAGCAGGCAATA
>NW_006206639.1:0-1268 GCF_000334495.1 Tupaia belangeri chinensis
GCTATAATTAACAGTAAGTGGTCAGGGAAAGGAGGAGCAGTCAGGGAATTTTGGAGAAATCATACTGCAAAGATGTATGGGAAAACTATGTAATTCTTTTATAGTAATATATCGGGGAGTCAGAGGGGGGTCACTTCCCAGCAAGGCTACCACAGTCCCAGAGCGAACAGCAAGCGGCCTTGCCGACATTCTAATTGAAAACCTAATGTTTTCTACTTCTAGGCTTTCTACTTCTAGCCATTGGAAGATGTATTCACTTTTGAATATCTCTTAGGAGGACGTTTCTTCAACTAGGAGCAAGTGTGTTTCCCTTTTGCTGTGAATTGATGTGTGCAGAAGTCTCTCTTCTGTTGTTTTAGCAATGTGGTCTCAAGAGGGGTACTCTATTCAGGTGTCTGAAGAGCAGTATCTTCGTATTCACAGGTGGTTCAGTACAGGGGAGGATCCCAGGGAACCTTACAATACTAGGGAATTTCAGAGCTGTGATTCTAGATTGTCTAATCCCTCTGGTAAGGTGGAGGATAAGGAAGAGAAGATAATGTCACAGGAATAAAAGAGTATAGAGGGGAATAAAGAAAAAGTGCTTGCTGCACGTTTGTGCCTCAGTTTCCCTTGCCAGCCAGGAGCCTAGAGATGGAACTGGAGGTCTCCTGCAGAGCAAGGACCACTTTGTGGGGCAGGGGAGAGTAGGGTATTAACAAAACAAAAAGGAAGAGAAAATTAAAAAAAAACCCTGCCTACCTTTGTTCCAAGGTCACGGGGTGCACAGTAGCAGCCTTGCCAATGTACTGAACCAACCAGAAGTGGTGCTCAAAGGTCAAGGGCTCAAAACAGGTCCTGGGGCCCCACCGGGTCAGACTCCTCCACCTTTATATGGAAAAAAAAGATAAAAATCTTCTGAAACAAAACCTGAAAGAATTTGCCAACACCAGACCAGCTTTTCAAGAAACCCTGAAGAAAGTACTGTTCCAGGAAAACTACAGAATTAACAGCCAGAAACAAAGGAATAAAAGGCAGCTAAGACAATGACCAACTTAAAGATCGGGACAGATTCAGTAACATCGATAATAACATTGAATGTGAATGGATTGAATTCTCCAATCAAGAGACACAGACTGGCTGAATGGATAAAACAACAGAAACCCTTTATCTGTTGCCTGCAGGAAACCCACCTCATGGATAAAGACATACATAGACTGAACATGGAGGGCTGGAAAAAGTTTTTCCATGCAATTTTTTATTATCATCGTAATCATCTTTATATTACA
>NW_006206640.1:0-439 GCF_000334495.1 Tupaia belangeri chinensis
ATCAACAGTGCATTGGCCCAGGAACTGCTAATGAATGTGCAGGGCAGTGGTGGTTCCTTTTGCAAGGGAGATAAGACCCTTGAAGATGAGGAGTGTAGTGGCTGGTCCTCCGAAGTTGACAAACACCAATGCAGAGCAATTGTCAAAGAGTAGCCTCTTAAAATTACATGAGAAGTTGCTGAAGCACTGAAGGTCGACCATTTCTTGGTCATTTGGCATTTGAAGCACATTGTAAAGGTGAAAAGGCTAAATAAGTGGGTGCCTCATGAGCTAACCAAAAATCAAAAAAATGGTTTTGAAGTGTCATCTTCTATTATTTTACACAATAACAACGAACTATTTCTCAAACAGATTGTAACATGTGATGAAAGTGGATTTTATGTGACAACCAGCTCAGTGGTTGGACTGAGAAGCTCCACAGCACCTCCCAAAGCCAAAC
>NW_006206641.1:0-377 GCF_000334495.1 Tupaia belangeri chinensis
ATACCCTACTTCGACTGTGATATATTGGTTTAGTGTCCATTGTTGTGAACCACAGTCAGAATGTTGGAAATTTGGTCTCTTGCCGGAAGCCCTGTTCCAGCCAGGGTGGGTACACAGGAAGGCGAGATGGGTGAACAGGAATCAGACTGAGATCTCATGCCCTTTAGCATGTTCTAAGCCAGCTACAGCCAGAGTAAGCTCAGGATTGCAACCCTGATGGCCAGGAGACATATGTATTTATTATTGAAGGAGATTTACAGGAGTAAGATGGGTGAGAGGAAGGAAGTGAAAGATTTTACTCTAAAAGGTAAAGCATTCAAAGTATAGGAACAATAATCATAAAACATGATGTCTGTTTTGTTTAGGTATAAACAGTC
>NW_006206641.1:635-2742 GCF_000334495.1 Tupaia belangeri chinensis
ATATATACTAAAGTGGAAAACCTATATTATCTCTGGGTAATTCACAGCTAAGAAGGTGAGTCTATGGCCTACATGGGAAAGGAATGTGGTCTTGTGAGCAGCTTAATGACTGACCTAAAGGTTACTGTGTACTTGGGACCCTCTACATACTTCTCTATGCAATGGCTGTGGCTTGGGGAAGGGCAATTTTCCCTTGTCTGGACATTAAAGATGGCTCATGGTCTTTGGGGTAACAGCACTTCATGGATGAGTCCTTGAGCCCCTCTCAGCTACGGAGATTGTTTTGCCAATTTAGTAGCTTTAACCTAAACCTTCCTAATGCTTATCTATGTCATCTCCAGTAGGAGAAGTAAATGCAGCATTCTTTATTGACATTTTCCAGGAGGGTGGTGTGAATCTAATGGGAGTAATTCCCATTCACAGCCACCACATTAGTTGATCCACATTCCTTCAGGATTATTGTAAAAGTTTTAGTAAGGCAGGGAGTGCCTTTATGGGGTACCAGGGTACAGCAATAAGGCCCATGGCAGAGAAATTGAGTGCAGGCTAGTACAGCAACACACTGGAGGTCCAGAACTTGTAAACTGTTGACCTTGCTAACAGTTCTCCTCAGCCGAGTCCTTGCTCTTAGGCATGAGGGGCAGTTCTTTCATACTCAGCTTGGGTTAACTGCATGGTCCCAAGAGTCTCTGAAAGGTATTCTCCCATCTAAATAAAATGTTTCTGTCATTTGAGCTGCATTTCCCTGTTCCACCATCGCCAGGCCCCGCTAGCCACCCTTGTACTGTGAACTTCTACAGGTTCCACCTTTTCACTTCATGTATGAGACGATTAGGCGTCCATCTTTCTGTGTTGGTTTTTTGTTTGTTTGTTTTGTTTTTTAGAGTCTCTGAAAGGTATTCTCCCATCTAAATAAAATGTTTCTGTCATTTGAGCTGCATTTCCCTGTTCCACCATCGCCAGGCCCCGCTAGCCACCCTTGTACTGTGAACTTCTACAGGTTCCACCTTTTCACTTCATGTATGAGACGATTAGGCGTCCATCTTTCTGTGTTGGTTTTTTGTTTGTTTGTTTTGTTTTTTTCCCGTAAAGTTATCTGTGCTGTTCCAAAAGACAGCTTTTTCTTTTAAGGGTGAATAACATTCCTCTGTGAAGTTATGCCACATTTTCTTTAAATAGTTGGTGCAATGGAAGGTTGATTCCCTCCTTGAAGACTGTGAGCAATGCTGCAGTAAACCTGTGAGTACAGAGAGCTCTTCAACATACTGACGACCTTTCATTGGGTACGTACCCACTAGTGGGCTTGCCTGATCATGTGGTGGTTCTATGTTTTCTGAGGAAGCTCCATGATGTTTCCACAATAGTTGTACTGGCTTTCATTTCCACCAGCAGTGTGCAAGAGCTTTTGTTTTTTCTTTTTTTCCCCCCACATCCTCTCAAGTATTTGTTATATTTTGTCTTTTGAACAATAAACATTCTTGCAGGGGTGAGGTGACACCACATTGTGGCTTTAAGCAGCATTTTTTTTTTGACTGGTTACTGATGTTGAACATATCTTTATGCAACTCAACCAATTCCATGTCTTCTTTTGAGAAATGAGTGTTTAGTTCTTTTGCCCATTTTTCTTTTTTCTTTTATTTCCTTTCCTTTTTTTTTTTACAAATTGCCAGGGTCCAGCCTCGGTGGGGGTGGGTTGACTCATTGGAGGCAATACTGGAAAGAAAACTAAGGTCTTGGTGCCTTTTCATGCACCTCCTTAGCCGGACATTCCCAGAGATTGCTCTCTGAGGAGTGACAACTGCTAGGAATCATCGTGCCTTTTTATTGAAAATGTGATACATGCAAGTAAATGGGTGAGGGGCAACGTGTTAACTAATTATCAATTAATAAAGTTTTAACAATAGAGACCATTCAGGGTTTGATTAAGGGCAGGTCTATTAATCATCAATACAGTTCAACAATTGTTTGATTGATGAAAGCAGGTTCCTGGTAAGTTCAAGCAGTGCAGTTTCAGGAAACAATTCCAGCAAGCAGAGTTAATTATCAGCTGATGTTCAGCAGCAGCCATCTTATGATTACTAAAAGAAAATCTCAAGCATAGATATTA
>NW_006206641.1:3578-7839 GCF_000334495.1 Tupaia belangeri chinensis
GGGCCAACTTGCTTTGTCTTGACCTGATCTTATTAGTCTATTTTTGCTTTACTTGTGTATTCATCCATAACCAAAATAGTGTTGCCCATATCATTGCCACAAACAGTTTTCCCCTAGTAATGTAGAAGGGGCATGTCTTACACTTAGGTCTTTAATTCATTTTTAGTGGATTTTATAAGATGTTTAGTAATAGTCTAGCTTCACTTTGATCCATGTTGCTATTCAGTTGTTTCACTATCTTATATTGAAGGACTTTGCTTATTTCAAAGGATGTTCTTGGAACTTTTGTCCAAATTCAGTCTCATGAAGTGACAGCCTTGTAGCTTACTGTAGCTTAACCTCAGCGTCACGGGCCAGATCCCATCTGGTGGAGTACAGATCAAGGTCCAGCACTGTGAGGATGAAACTCATGGGAATTTTGCGTGTGTGGACCCAAATTCTCGTTAAGACTGAGGAGGTGGGAAAGTGGATCAAGGCATGATCATGTTCCACTTGGGAGGTTCTCTCCCTCTCTCTGTCTCTTTCTATCTCCCTCCCTCTCTCTCTCTCTCTCCCTCTCTCACTGTTCTCTCACTTTCTCTCTCTCTCTCTCTCTCTCTCTCTCTCTCTGTCTCTAGCAAGTACACATGTATTATGGCAAAAATAAAATTAAATATGAATGTGTGGATTTATTTTGGCTCTGTATATATGTTCCATTTTTCTATGTCTGTTTTTATGCCAGTACCATGCTGGTTTATTTTTAATCTTGTTTTATTGCATTTAAACACTGTATATCTTCACAATACAAAAAAGTCTTCTCCAGCATAAATAGTGTTTATCAGTCATGTCAAAGCTGGCACTATATACATTACCATCAACAGATCACTTTTTATTTTTGTGTCCAGTTAAGATTTCTGTTTTTTTCCTGCTCCCTGTCACCTACCTCCTCCTATATGGTCCCTCTTATCCACAATTGCCCTCAGTGATTCTAGATCTT
Organism: Tupaia belangeri chinensis; assembly: GCF_000334495.1. Lineage (NCBI taxonomy): Eukaryota > Metazoa > Chordata > Mammalia > Scandentia > Tupaiidae > Tupaia > Tupaia belangeri. Next base: position 4,555 of record NW_006206641.1, read on the forward strand.
CTAATCTTTCTGTTTCTGCTGCAGAGTGAAGACATTCAGGTAATATTAAGCAGGAACACACAATCCCGCCCTTTCATATCTGACTTGTTTGCTTAGCATTAAATCTTCCATATTCATCCACTTTGTATCAAATTGCAGCATCTCACTGTTTTTTGAGGCTGAGTAGTGTTCCTTACTGAAATCAGGTAGGGTGATGTCTCAAGGTCTGTTTCCCAGTTCGTGTTCAAAACCCAGTTGTCTCCTCAGCTGACTTTTGACTGCTGAGGACTCAGCCCTGTAATGCAGTGCAGGAGGACACAGAGAGGGGAGGTCAGGGTGAGCCCACAGGGCTGTGGGGACTGCGGGGCACTCAGGACCACCAGGGGGCGCTCAGCACTAAGGGGGCCCAATTCAGTCACGTGGATAGTCCAAATGGAGGTACTGAAGGATTTTCTACTGTGATGTTTGCACCTATTTTTCACTCAGCTGATGTGAGAGATGCTCTTACTCATTGATTAAGTAATTTCCTAAATTAATGTGACCCTCTAGACATTCTTTCCATATGATTTATAAATTTTAGACTGTATAGAAATACATTAACTTCAAAACTATTAACTGATACTTAGTTTTACAATCTCTCAACTTCAGTGTATATAAGACCAATAAATTCTGATGCTCAATTTTAGGCAGGTGGATTAGTGACAGCCACATCCACACGTACATAGAGTTCTTCACAAAAGACCCTGACATTTACTGATTATAGGCATTTAATTTCTGTCCAACCACTAAGAAATCACACCATAACCTGAACAGAAAATTCCATACCCACACAACATAGACTTGATAAGCTGCATAATTAAACTTGAATATCACATCACAAAGGAGTCGATATCACACACGCACACAGCTACAGTAACTATCACTACCAATAATAAAAGCTAGTGAAGGGAAGTGCCACATTATGCTCAGCTTCCAACTTATCAAACAATGAAAAATGTTCAAAAAGGGAGGTATGGCTTATAGGGGGAAAGGAGCAGGCGATGGTAACTCCTGAGGAGGATGGAGTGTCACACTACAGCTGTAATGCCACACTCTGAGAGGTGTACTGGTAAGGTCCCGTGTTCATGTCCAGAGACTTCCCTGAACATAGGGGTGTGTAAGTGTGTCTATGTTTCTAGGCTGACTTGAGCCAAGGTGAATGAAATCATAGACTCTGTTGCTGACACCTGTCTCTAAGTCTTATTTTTTCTCTCTCTCAATCATTAAAGAAAAAAATATAAAGTTTTAAAAATAGGAAAAAACTGAGAAGGACTAAACTTTAGTTATAATAAGTAATGTATTAAGTAATCAGTAATAAATATATTCCAAAGTTTAAAGAAAACAATGTCTACCATTAAAATATTTTTTTAAAAAAGTCTTCTAGAATGAGTAATATCAAGATTATAGCAATTTTACTCAAAATCAAATGAAAATTAGAAAATTTTTTCTTTCTTTTTTTGGAGAGCTTTTTGCTATAAGGCATGTGTGCTTGCCAGAAAGCCAGAGAAAGACAGAGAGAAAGGAAGCCGAAATCACCCCCCAGGGAAGATGGCCATGCCACAATCCCTTCTCCTCCATTCTCCTCTTGGGATCCTGGGCATGCATGCACATGCGCCTGGCATGAATTTAAGCCACCAGGTCTGAGACTCGAACGGTGGTCGACTACATGGGAGTCCAGTGACATAGCCATTATGCTAACTGCTGGTCCCAAAATAAGAAAAAAATTTAATAACTAACATGTTGAAAAAAATTACAGGAATAAAAATCAATACAAATATAGAGAGAATTTCAGATACCAATGTCATAAATGAAAGATGAAACAACACTACAGATCCTATACACATTTAATATGAAAAAGGATTATTTGGAACAATTTCATGTCTGTGTATTTAATAACACAGAAATAATAAATTCCTTAAAATATACAATTTAATAAAATTCATCCCATGAGCATTAGGTAATGCAATGAGGTCTACTGAGGAAATTGAACCAATTAAATAATAAAACCCCAAATCAGAAAGAACCACCATTCAGTGGTGAATCTGATCCATCATTTTAAACAAAATGTTGACTCTCTACAAATTATTCCAAGAGAAGGCAAACAGAAGGAAAAATTCTTAACCCATTTTACAAAGTCAGTGTCACCCTGCTGCTAAAACAAGACAAGGACGTTACAAGAAGAAAAGCGTGAAGATCAGTATCTGTCACTGAGCCTCAGGAAATGGCAGCGAGTGTACGGGTGTGTTTAGTGAGTACGTGTGAGGGCAAATGTATGTCAGCATGTGAGTGTGTGTACAAATGTCAGTCATTTCACTGGGGACTTGGGAGCAGGTGGTTCAGACTCTCAAGGGGGTGAACTGACACAGCTGCCACTATTGCCACCGGCACTGTCAGTTCTCACTACATGGGTTTATGGTGCCTGCCTCATGAGAGGTTTTTGAGGTCCACCTTGGGACAAAGCAAGAGGAGTGGCCGCTGCTTGGTACCAAACCCAGTTATCAGACTAGCGGTGCTGGGCCAAACTGTGCAGCCTCCCTACTGGACCCAGGGCCCAGGGTTGTGATATCCACCAAGAAGGCAGCTCACACCCTAGCCCTGACCACTGGACTCCAAGCTGGAGCCATAAGTCTGAGACAGAGCAGGCCACAGCATGGCCCCGCCCGGTTCCCACGGTACAGGAAGTGAGATGTTTGCTGACGTTCACCCCAGGTGTCACCCCAGTCTGAGAGACATCAGCAGTCTGTGGCACAGCCCACCACTGGGACCAAGCTTCTAGAAACAGAGATGTCCCCAGGGGTTATTGTGGCCTTTACCCGGGCACCACGACAGCCCTTAGCCTGAGAGACTGACATGGCTTTGCTGCTGGGACCAGGGCCTGGGAGCTGAGACAGTCACCACGGAGGAGCAGTTAGCCCCACCACAAACGCCAGAGGACTGTGATCCTGAGAGGGACTAGCAGACGTGGCATGGCACCACCACTGAGACCTGCCATCCAGGATCCGAGACAGTCACCAGGGAGACCATTGCTGTCCTTCACCCCAGGTGCCGCTGGAGCTGCGAGCCCAAGGGAGATGGGCAGGCAGCAGAGCAGAGTGGTCCCCCACTGGGACTCAACACCAGGAATGAAAATAGTTCCCAGGGATGCAGTTGTTATTTTTCACCCTGGGCTCCACAGAAGGAAAGACAAAACGTGATCATATCTACTGATGCAGAAAGTGTGTGATAAAGTGCTACATCCCTTCATGATTAAGACTCTCAACAAAGTAG
>NW_006206641.1:7959-9712 GCF_000334495.1 Tupaia belangeri chinensis
AGCACATGATTGTATTCATAGAAAATCTAGAAGAATCCATGAAAAACCTCCTGGAAATAAAAAATGAATTCAGTTATACAAATAAACCTATAAAAATATATGTTTAATTCATGTTCCAATAATGAACAGAACTGAAGCACGTAGTGCATTTACAATAGACACAAAACAATAAAATATCTCACAGAGCCCAGAAAGTGGCATGGTGGTTACGGTGCTGGGTTCCCACATAGCTGACCACAATTTGAGTTCTGGACCTGGCAGCTTGAATATCAGGCTGGGCACATGTGTGTGCATGGCCAAAACCTCAACAGGACAATAGAAAAGAGACTGCAGTATGGTCACTCCTGCCAGGGGTGATTTCTGACTTTCTCTGTCTCTGTGTCTCTCTGGCATGTAACAAATGGCAAAAATCTACAAAAAGAAAAAAAAAAGTGATTCAGAGACAGGAAATACATTTGTACTGAGTTATTTCAGAGTCATGATGTGCATTTAAAAAATAATGAATAATCCTAAAACGAACAGTGAGAAGCAAAACTCATTCTTGTAAGTTTACTTTTCCTACTCTAGTTCAGGTACAACTGACAAATGGCATGTCCGTGTAAGTTGTGGTTAGACGACGTGACTCTCCTGCACGCTGTGAAATGCCCTCCCTCCAACTCCGGGTCAGGATGAGGCCTGGTCTCTGCAGGACTCCCCTGAGCTACACCCTTCCCCTCACCGTAGCCATTGGGTGAGGCTCCTCTAGCTCCCATGTGCTGAGCTCTTAACCAATCTAGGCCACTCCTCCTCTTCTCAGGATCCCGACATACTACTCGAGCTGAGGCTGCGTGACAGATGGGGCGGGGCCTCTCTGGCACTGGACATCCGGGAGTGCTGACCCAGGCCCATCTTCTGTTTCCCTGCTCTGTCTGAGAGCCCAGTGCAAGTTCAAGGTCTCCCAGTCATGATTTCTGCTGCTGGAGGCCAGCCTCTGTGTCCTGTAGCGAGGACACGGGGGACCCCACCTAAGGGCATTGCCCATGACTGACTCACTCCCCACTGTCTGAGGCCTGAGTCCACCCACAGTCAGGACCCGGTCAGGATGCAAATCACCAGCCCCACCCCCTCTGGGTTGAAAAGCCAGCTCAGGCCTGGGTCAGGGAGTCCTGGCCCCACCATGGACGTGCTCAGTTCCACTCTCCTGCTGCTGACGGTGCCAACCTGTGAGTGCTCGGGGCAGGGACCCGCAAGGAGACGCAGACTCCATTCCCCCCACCAGCTTCACATCCTCCTGTGCTCTCTCCACAGGGGTCCTGGCCCAGGTTGTCCTGAAGGAGTCAGGTCCTGGGCTGGTGAAGCCCGGGGAGACCCTCTCGCTGACCTGCACTGTCTCGGGATTCTCTCTGAGCACTTCGGGTATAGGAGTGGGCTGGATCCGCCAGCCCCCCGGGAAGCCCTTGGAGTGGCTCTCACAAATTGATTGGGAGGACGATAAGTATTACAACCCGTCCCTGAAGAGCCGACTCGCCATCTCCAAGGACAACTCCAAAAACCAGGTGTTCCTGAAGATGAGCAGCATGGACCCTGCAGACTCAGCCACGTATTACTGTGCTCGGAGTAGCCACGGCACCGCCTGTACCAGAACCAGGTTGCTGCTCTGCGGCCACCCCCAGCCTCGGAACAGGACATGTGGTGGAGATGCTGTTTCCTGTCAGGCTCTGGGGTCCAACTGCTCCCACAGACTCGGAGACATGTCTGTTTTTTGTTTTGTTTT
>NW_006206642.1:0-478 GCF_000334495.1 Tupaia belangeri chinensis
TTTCTCATTGCCACTGGGTCTTGCACCTTGGAGGTTTACAGCAAGGGGTGTGGTGGGGGGCGGGTCCAAAGCACACCTGTGCAGGTAAAAGTCGTGTTGAAATCTTTTTTTCCTATAAATTTATAATACATACTATTTGACCCTGCAACATGGATTCAAGAATAGCTGTGCAAGGCGAGCTATGTTATTCCTCAACCAGGCAACATGCATCAGCCTTTTTCTAGCTACTCCCTCTGTGCCACTTGTCTCTTTTGATACCATGAGGTCTGTTCACTGTACTCTCAACAAATGCTCTAATATCCTGTACAGATACCACATCTTGTTCATTTTCTTTACTTTTCTCTCTTTCTATATGACATGTATGCTCTCAAGACAAAGAGAGACAGAGAAATTCACACTCAATGGGTGGCCATACTGTAATCCATTTTCCTCCTCCTTCTCTAGTCTCCTTGTGGGAATTGGGCATGTATGGACACTC
>NW_006206642.1:848-5242 GCF_000334495.1 Tupaia belangeri chinensis
TTTTTTTTCTTTTTTTTTTTTTTAAGAATTATTTTAACTTTAATGTATTATTATTTTCTAATTTGATCAGAGAGGGACAGAGACAGAGGGAATTTGAGAAAGGAAGCCGCTGGGTCCAGGACTTGAACCCTGGCTGACCATGTGGAAGTTCAGCACACTTAACCATCATGCCACCTGCTGACCCCAACCCAGCATGATTTTTAAGCCACCAGGTATGGGACTTAAACTATGGATGGCTGTGTGGGAGTCCAGCATCTTAACCACTACACTACCTGCTCGAGTCCCAGACCTAGTGTCTTGAAAATTACACCAAGTGTATGTGTGTGTGTGCCCCAAATCCAAAGAGGAGAATGGAAGAGAAGGGATTGTGACCTGGCTGGCTCCTCTTGGGGGTGATTTATCACTTTTCCTCTCACTATCTTTCTCTGGCAAGTACATACCCCTTATGTCAAAAATCTAAAAGAAAGATAAAGAAAAAAAAATACCTGTATCCAGCATGGATGCAGAGAAATTTGTCACTGGAAAACATTACTGAAAAATTGTACTGCCATCAATATTCATGATGTAAATGTTTTCCTTTATGTCTATGTGCCAAAAATACTAGGTTTCAGGATGCATACTTTCTCTGGGGCTTAGTCATGTAGATACAAGAAGTGTTTTAGAGGAAACACTATTATGGAATGTCTGTATTAATAGGAGTATATATAATACTGACCAAGAGTTTTTATATAATATAAATTTTAATGAAAGAAAGTTTCTTTCTTTGGGATACTATAATTTATTTAAACAACCATTTTTAAACTATTAGATTATTTTTCACTGTAACGTTTTTTAAAAGGGAACTTTTTGTGATAGGGTGTGTGCACTTGCTGGAGAGACAGAAGGAGACAGAAAGACAGAAAGCACTGAATGATCTCCCAGGGGGGAGGGCCACACTATATTTCTATCTTCTCTATTTTTTCTTGGGATTTTTGGGTATGTGGGCACAGGCACCCGGTGTGAGTTTTTTTTTTTTTTTTTTTTTTTTTTTTTTTTTTTTTTTTTTTATTGTTAATGAGAGATTTTTGCTATAGGCTATGTGTGAAGGCCAAAGAAGCAGAAAGACAGAGAATGAAAAATTACTTTCTGAGGGAGATGTCCACAGTGCAGTTCATTCTCCTCTCAGGATTTGGGGCATGCACTTCTTTGCACTCAGCATAAGTTTTAAGCTACTGGTTCCATGACTTGAACCACAGTTGACTACATGGGAGTCCAGTAACATAACCATTATGCCATCAGCTGGTCCCCAGTGTGAGTTTTTTTTTCTCTTTAGAGATTGGGGTGTGTGCATTTGTCAGGGAGACAGAGAGAGACAGAGAGAAAAAAAAGTGTGAAATCACCCCCTGGGAGGATTGCCATGCCTGAATCCCTTCTCCTCCATTCTCCTCTTGGGATTTTGAGCATAGACAAACACGTTCCCATTGTGAGTTTAAGCCACTGGTTCTGGGACTCCAGCTGAGTTCAACTGTAGGGACATGTTCAGAGAGAGGTGTGGGGACATACTCTGAGCAAACGCTACCTGTTCCTTTAGGCTATGGCAGAACCTTGCAACTTGTCCTTTCCTTGACCCTCGCTGCAGCGAGAGCAAAGGGAGTATATTGCTAGGAGTGTTCCAACCAACACATCTGATTGAATTCAGGAAACATCCTGTCCTCAATTAGCAAAGTCCAATTCCCACTCTGCCTCTGTGAGATTCTTTAGTCTTCTCTGGGCATGTGGTGCCTACCCTTTGGTGAGATTCTTTATCCTTAAGTTTAATGGGATTTCTCCATGATGTGATTATCATCAGGAGATACACCCAGATACACCCAGCTAAGTATGTCTAAGCTCTTATAGATTTGTTACCTGCTTCTTATTGTCTGTAACCTGGCAACGAATCTATGGAATATCGAAAAGTACACATATGTAGTGTTGTCTTTCACTATAAATAAAGACACCCAGTTTGTCTGGGCAGCACAATTTGCTTTAGCTGCCTAGGCTCAGGCTGCTTGTGTCCACTGCTACCTGTCTCTTGCCTTGTTCTTTATGCTTCCTCCTTAGAGGTAAGCCTGGGGCTGATGCCAAAAGTCAACTATGTGGGAGTCCAGCAATTTAACCATTATACCATCTGCTGGTCCCCACAGTAACATTTTTACTAAGATCCAAGAAGACTAAGTCAATAGGGAATATATATTTTTATTTTTAATTTCATTTACTTTTATACAGTCAATCACATTATTTAGCTTACAAAGTGAATATTTTAGCATGTGAACATTTCTCTGTAGTCCAGTTCACTGAACTATATCTTTAACAGAAATTGGCATGTTTCTTTGTCCCATTAATGCTTTTTCTCCCCATTTTTCTTCTAATTTTTCTTCCTCAAACCCTACTCTTTCACATACACTTTATCTGTATTTACATGCATTTACTGTGTTATTTTATCTTTTTTATTTTTATTAACCTAAGTTTAATATGTCTTTCATTTCTATCAGTGAATAAACTTGTGGGTGCTCACTCAACAAGATCTTTTATCCCATTCTCACATGTAAGTGACTGTTCTCCCACAGAGAAATCTTGGAATAAGCAACATCATTTCTCTGACCTACTTCCTGAACCTTCTCTTCCAGGTTTAATTTAATTTCAGAAACCACTGTATTTGTCCAGGATTAAGAAAATGAATCCATTTTTGATAGGTTGTTTACTTATTTCCCCACTTGTTTTACATTGTATTTAGGAACTTTATGAGGGCTTATAAATTAAAATGGGAAATTAAAAATAAATAAAATTCAGCATGAGAAAAAGCATAAAAAAAGCAAGATAAAATTAACATGGTGAACTAGGCAGGTTATAAGACTTAGAGCCCTGTGAGATGAGTACAAATCGATCTCCAGTCTTTCTGATACTATGGGAAAAACACATTTATTCCATAGTTTGAATAGACTCAAAGGGGAGAGCATGCTAAATTCTCAACAGATATGAATCATGAAATACTCTTTATTGGTCACATAGATGACATGGTAGGCAGTGTTTTACAACTAACCTGGAAAAGAACACTCAGTGTTCTACAGTGATAACTGTTACTGATTGCTAAAACACAAACCAATCAGTAGCTTTTTCTATAGTTGCTAATATAGCATGGTCCCAGGTAGCTCTTACCAGTACCCACTTGATGCATAGTTTAAACCTGGACTGTGTGGCAGGGATCTACTGTGTGGCAGGAATCTACTACAGGTTCCTAAAGAACTCTCCATAAAGTTCTCTCATTTTGTGTGTATGTACTGATTATGCCACAGACTGTCCAAAGTTATATTTCCTGACCAATATAATAATGCACTGTGTAGCAGCATTTTAGTGAGGTACTGCATGTATTAATGTGATCCAAGAAGACTACAGCGAAGACTCCAAATTTCTGTAACCTAGTGTGGTTGTAGCTGTCATAACCTTGTAGAGTAACACATTACCCACATATTTATGATAATGTTGTTGTAAATAAATCTACTGTGCTGTTAGTTGCATACAAGTATGCACATACAATTAAGATCCTCAAATATGTATACATATAAAGATAAATATAAATATATTTGTACATATATTTTCATTTTAAAATCATTCCTTGTTTCCAAGGAATGATTTGTATACCTTGTACCCCTTTGGGAAACACAGTATTTTTTTTAATAATTGTTTTTACATATCTATTTATTTGTTGTCATTTTCGAGCCACCAATTCCAAACCATGAACCATGGTTAGCTGTGTGGGAATCCAGAACCTTAACTATCACGGGATCTGTTGGCTTATGTTTTTTTATGTTACAGTGTCATTGTCTCTGTTCTTTTTTTTGTTTCCTTTGCTGCATAGAAATATTTTATCTTGTGTAATCATGTTTCTCTAGTTTTGGTGGTTTTGTTTATGCCTTATGGGTATTATTTAAGTAGTCTTTGCACTCCAATATGTTGTGGTTCTCCTACATTTTTCTCAATATGTTTATAGATTTGACTGTTATATTGAACTCTTTAATACATTTTCAGTTAATTGTAACTGCTAAGAGATAACCTAGTTTCACTATACTGTTGGTGGATATTCAGTACTTCCAGAACCATTTATTGAAAACTGTCTTTTTGGATTGATCTGTGGCCTTTGTCAAAAGTCAGTTGGATGTATGTTTCTTTTTCTGTTTATTGTGTTTGGTTGGCCTGTATGTCTGTATTTGTGCAAATACCATGCTGGTTTTGGTGATTATGGATTTACAATGCATATGCAGTCATGAAATAAGGCCTCCAACTTTATTCCTTTTGCTCAGTATTGGTCTGGTTATGTGGACCTTTTTTTTTTTTTTTTTTTTTTTTTTTTTTTTTAAGGGGGGTTGTCCTTTTTGAAG
>NW_006206642.1:5671-7512 GCF_000334495.1 Tupaia belangeri chinensis
TAGATTTCTTCCAAATATTTTTGTAGTTATTGTGAATAGGATTACCTTTTTCATTTCTCTCTGTTTATTCATAGCTAGTGTAGAAAATGCTACAGATATTTGTAATTACACAATGGTTTATGCACTTGCTAGAGAGAGTGATAGACGGAGAGTCAGAGAGAGAGGGAAAGCAGCCTACAGTGGGGCATAGAATGGCTATTGTAGACTATAAACCTACCTGAGAACTATCTTCTGGACTAAACTGACATAGCTAGAGTCCTCAGGGGATGCTGCAATCCATTTCCTCCAATTCTCCTTCCCCTCAGGATTTTGAAAACATGCTCACATACATACACTCAATGTGTTTCTCAATCAGGGCCTTGGATTCAAACTACAGGTGGTTATGTGGGATATGGCTCCCTACACATAGTATTTAACTACTGTGCTATGCAGATAGCCTAATGCAAATTTTTGTATGCAGGACATGTATATTGTAACTTTCCTGCTTTATTTCTTTCATCTAAGAGATATTTGGTGGATTCTTTAGGTTTTTCTCTATAATGGATTGTAGAAAATGCATCAAAACTTTTCTGCTAAACTATTATATAATCATGTCAGCCACAAATAGGGACAATGTAGTATTTTTTTTTTCAATTTGTATGCCTTTCATTTTGTTCTTTCATCTGACTGTATTAGCTAGTACTTCCAGTATCCATGTTGAATGGGAGAGAAGAAAGTGGGCATCTCTGTCTTGTTCTAGTTTAAAGTTGAAAAATGTTCCATGTTTTCCCATTCAATATTATGTTAGCGAGACTGTCCTTTCCCCTGCAGCAGGTAGCAGCTCCATCTACAGGCCTCTGGTCAGCAAGGGATACTGAGGCAGGGGCACCTCTCTGCCCCCAACCTCACTTCTAGTCTCCCCAGCCCAAGACCCAGCTCCTTAGGTAGGTAAGCATTTTTTTCTGCTTTTTTTCTTTGGCTTCTCTATTCTTTGTTAATACCATCCTCTTCCTCCCTCCACAGACTGTCCTTTCCCCTGCAGGCAGTAGCTCCATCTACAGGCCTCTGGTGAAATCGTGCACCATGATTTTTCTTTATTCTTCTCTGTTGTCTTTTCTTTTCTCTCATTTTATCCTCTCTTTATCATCATCCACCCTGGCAGAGGGACTAGACAGTCTAGAATCAGAGATCTGAAATTCCCTAGTAATGTTAGGTTCTATGGGATCCTCCTTTGTACTAATCCACCTGTGAAAAAAGAGATATTGCTTTCCAGACACCTCAGTAGAGTACCCCTCTTGAGACCACATTGCTAAAAACAACAGAAGAGAGACTTCGGCAAACACAATTTGCAGCAAAAAGGAAACATACTTACCTGTACTCAGAGAAACGTTCCTGTAAGAGGTATTCAAAAGTGAATATATCTTACAATGGCTAGAAGTAGAAGAAGAACCTCAGGTCTGAATAAACCAGGAAATATGTCTCTACCAAAGAAAAAGGGTAACTCCCCTCCATCTTTCATAAATATGGAGGACGTTACCAAAACGTCAGACAAAGAATTTCGAACATTCATGGTGACCAAATTCTATGAGTTGGAACAAAAAAGAGACAATGAACTACAGGAGATTATGAAAGATATGAAAGAAGAAATGGACAGTTTGAGAAAGAATGAGGTGGAACTATTAGATATAAAGTCTGTAATATGGGAAATCAAAAACTCTCTCAAAAGTATTAAAAGTCAATTAGACCATGCTGAAGATTGAATCTCTGATGTAGAAGATAAAACCTCTGACCTAGAAAAAGCACCAAAAAGATAGAGAAAATAACTAAAAAACACGAGGATAACATACAAGAAATACTAGATT
>NW_006206643.1:0-1446 GCF_000334495.1 Tupaia belangeri chinensis
CACCATGTTGGACAATGGATCTTCTGAACATTCGTCTAACTGAATATTTCTACTGCTTGACCAACCTTTCCTAAAACCCTATCCTCTCTGCTCCCATAACCACTGTTCTATTCTCTTTTCTGGTTTCAGTGCTCAGTCTCCCTCTGTACATGAGGTCATGCAGTATTTGTCCTGTACCTGGCTTCTTTCACTCACGTATTGTACATCAGGGTCATCTATGTGCAGGAAATGACAGGGCTTCACTCTTATTCAAGGCCAGGTAGGATTTCATGTAACATGGTTTGACAAAAATGCTCACTTAAGAGAAGGCAGGGATTTTTTTTTTTTTTTTTGACCAGCAAAATTCTACTAAACAATTTCAGCAAATTTCAGAATCTGTCTTTTAATATCACAGTCTTTTAATGTCAACAAAAGAATAACTTACAAAGTTTTCAGTTTTTTTAAGCTGTAAAATATAAGCATGGTTTCTGAACAGAGAAAGATGAGGTGCAGGTAGCAATACTGTCTCAGTGCTTTAATACTTTGTTTTTAAAAAGTAAACATGGTACCAATGATTTTTTTTCCCCCAGGAAATAAGAAAACTAAATTTGTTAAACAGTTTTGAAGTCTGAAACCAGAATAATCCTTTAACAGCGTTGCCAAATGGATAAGTCAGTTCAAAAATCCCAGTGTAAAACACTGACCAAATTGAAGTGTCTCCATGTTACCATGGTTCCAAAGTCTATCTTTTGTTGAGTTTTGCTTCAACAAGAAGGCAGGTTTTTAAGGATCTGGAAAAACAAACAAACAAACAAACAAACAAAAAACACCTGTCAAACACTTTGTGAAAGGAAAGTATAGAAAATAAACATGAATATAAAGCATTTACAATACCATCAAGTACATTATAAAATCTGAAGTATGTACTTAGAGAGAAAAATGCAGATTAAAGAAATACAAGTGAGTATATATATATTTCTTTTTTTAATTACCAGAGAGTGCATAGGATTTTTTCTTTTTTGTTTTAATTACCAGACAGCTCACCCAAGAGAGAGAAAGCACTCCCCAATGGGACATGGGCACACAACAATCCCTTCTCCATTTCTACTTTGTCAGAGTGTCAGGGGCACTGGTGTTTGGATTCATAAAACATGGGATCCAGCTCCAGGAATGTTCTGACATGAGCTTTATGTGATCAACCAAATCACAGATTAGTGATCTCTATGCTCCTGGCCAGCAAGGAAAAACTTAGGCAGGGGCACCACTGCCCCCGAACCACTTCCAGGCTCCCAAGACCAGGACCCCTTCCCCTAGAGAGGTAGGCAGGTTTTAATTTTTTTCTTTGCTCTTTTTGTTTTGTTAATATCCTCCTCTCCCTTGTCTCACAGTCCTTGCTCTGTAGGGGAGCTCCAGTGCCATTGCTAGGCCACTGGAAGCAGTGTGCAACATTTTCTTTCTTTTTTTTTT
>NW_006206644.1:0-460 GCF_000334495.1 Tupaia belangeri chinensis
TCTGAAACTCCAGCTAGCAGAGACAAAGATAGTCATATTGGAATGGGGGGCCAGCAGATGGCATAATAGTTTTGACACTGGACTCCCACATAGTCAACCACGGTTCGAGTCCCTGATTCAGTGGATTTGTTTTGTTTTGTTTTGTTTTTTGTTCTTTTTTCGAGAGGTGTTTGCTGTAGGGTTCATGCACTTGCTAGAAAGACTGAGAGAGACAGAAAGACAGAGGGTGAGAAATCACCCCACAGGGGGGATAGCCATGCCACAATCCCTACTCCTCCATTCTCTTCTCAGGATCTTGGGCATGAACACACATGCACCTGGCATGAGTTTAAGTCACCAGGTCCACGACTTGAACTGCAGTCCACTACATGGGAGTCAGTGTCTTAAATTAAAAGCTGGGTGCAAGTGCGTTCATACCTAATATCTCTAAAGAAGAATAGAGGAGATGGAATTGCAGCAT
>NW_006206645.1:0-1923 GCF_000334495.1 Tupaia belangeri chinensis
TTGTTTTTGACATTCCCATGCCATTTTTGTTTATATTGCTTTGTGGTGTACTTAAAGGCTGGTAGTGAAATTCCTCTAGCTTTTCTTTGTTGTATTTTCTTGTCTACTTAGAGTTAGAATTATTTCCTCGACCATTACAATGACAGGCACGGTTCTAAGACACTCTGAAAGAGGCCAATGTGCAGGCCAGCAGGTAGCATGGTGGTTTAGGTGCTGGATTCCACATGGTCGACTGCAAGATTTCAAGTTCCAGACCTGGTAGCTTGAGAAACACACTGGGCACATGTGCATGCATGCCCATAAATCCCGAGAGGAGAATGGAAGAGAAGGGACTGAGGCATGGCGGAGCTTCCTTTCTTTCCCTCTCTGTGTCTCTGTCTCTCTCTGGCCAGTGTACATGCCCTATCACAAAAAACTAAAAGACCAAAAAGAAATAGTGGTCAGGGGATAGGAATAATAAGGGGGAGGTTGGTTAAAAGTACAAAATTACAAGAATACATCTAGTATTTCATTGCATAATAGTGTGGATGTAGTGAACAATAATTTACTGTAAATCTCAAAAAAGTAAAGCAATTTTTAAAAGAAATGCTTGCTGAAGGGTGTATGCACTCACTGGAAAGAAACAGAGAGACAAATAAAAATTTTTTAAAAAAGAATAAAAAGAGAAACAGAGACAGAGTACAAAATTACAAGAATACATCTAGTATTTCATTGCATAATAGTGTGGATGTAGTGAACAATAATTTACTGTAAATCTCAAAAAAGTAAAGCAATTTTTAAAAGAAATGCTTGCTGAAGGGTGTATGCACTCACTGGAAAGAAACAGAGAGACAAATAAAAATTTTTTAAAAAAGAATAAAAAGAGAAACAGAGACAGAACATGAGAAATCACACTCCAGAAAGCTTTCCATGCCACAATGCCTTCTCCATTCTGCTCTCAAGATCTTGGGCATGCACACACAAATGCCTGATGTGAATTTCAAGTCTCCATGTCTGAGGCATAAACTGAATTAGACCATTTTGTAGTCCAGGATCTTAACACTACACAACCTGCTGACCCTAGTAAAACAATTTTTAATGTTTTCAGCACAAATGACAAATATTTGAAATGGTGTATATGCCAATTAACCTGATTTGATCATTACACCTTGTATTTACCTAAAGAACAATCACACTGAAAGTCATAAATATGCATGATGTATATCTATCAGTTATTTAAAAAGAATATACCCTGAGAAGATTCTAGAAATATGTTATCTTTAGGGCAGTACTCATAATACAAAATAGGGCTCCAGACCACATAATATGACCTTGTGACTTTAATACAGATTAGTAGATCCTCCAGTAGCAAATAGGGTAAAAATCATTATGACTTTATACCTGTTTGGTACCAATTGCTTTTTTTTTCACTCTATTTTTTAATGAGAAAGAGAGAGAGGCACCCTCTAAACAGTCATCTTAACCCAATGGTCCTCTAGCCCTGCAGTCAGGATTATGCATCACCAGGCATGTTCAGGTTGACCCTGTAGGCAGACCCAGAGCCTTGCCATGTGGCTTCCAGAATTGTGCAGCAGTGTGCCTAGTTCCTGTACCTGTGAATTTGGGCCACGTGTCTGTTGCAAATCCTATGAATTTAAGTAATCTCATTTGTAGTTAGAAAGTTCTAGTACTTTTAATAGGAATTATTTCAAATTATTTTACGAAAAATTATGTATTTAATTTTAATATTATTGTTATTATTTTAAGTTATGATCACCAGAGAGAGATGAAGGGTGGAAGGTGGAGTGAGAAAGCAAGTTGTCAGGTGTGTCAAGTCCAGGACTCACATGGTTGGCCATGTGAGAGTCCAACACCTTAACTGCCACCACCTCCAGACACCCAAAATTTCAATAAAGACAACTTATGTGGTTATATTTATTTTTT
>NW_006206645.1:2562-4490 GCF_000334495.1 Tupaia belangeri chinensis
TTGTATTTACCTAAAGAACAATCACACTGAAAGTCATAAATATGCATGATGTATATCTATCAGTTATTTAAAAACAATATACCCTGAGAAGATTCTGGAAATATGTTATCTTTAGGGCAGTACTCATAATACAAAGTAGAGCTGCAGACCACATAATATGAACTTGTGATTTTAATAGAGATTAGTAGATCCTCCAGTAGCAAATAGGGTAAAAATCATTATGACTCCATACCTATTTGGTACCAATTGCTTTTTTTCACTCTCTATATTTATTTTTTAATGAGAAAGAGAGAGAGGCACCCTCTAAACAGTCATCTTAACCCAATGGTCCTCTAGCCCTGCAGTCAGGATTATGCATCACCAGGCATGTTCAGGTTGACCTTGGAGGCATTCCCAGAGCCTTCCCATGTGGCTTCCAGAATTGTACAGCAGTGTGCATAGTTCCTGTGCCTGTGAATCTGGGCCAGGTGTCTGTTGCAAATCCTATGAATTCAAGTAATCTTCTCATCTGTGCTTAGAAAGTTCTAGCACTTTTAATAGGAATTATTCCAAATTATTTTTCTAAGAATTATGTATTTAATTTTAGTATTATTGTTATTATTGTAATTTGATATGATTACCAGAGAGAGATGAAGGGTGGAAGGTGGAGTGAGAAAGCAAGTTGTCAGGTGTGTCAAGTCCAGGACTCACATGGTTGGCCATGTGAGAGTCCAGCACCTCAACTGCCACCACCTCCAGACACCCAAAATTTCAATAAAGACAACTTATGTGGTTATATTTATTTTTTAAAATTAATTAATTATTTTTTATTTCATTTTCTTTTATACATTCAATCACATTATTATTTGTCTTACAAAATGGATATTTCAGCAGGTGAACATCTCTCCCCAACACAGTTGACAAAACCACAAAACATCCTCAACAGACAATACCACACCTTCCTGTGACATCAATACTTTGCCTCCCTGTTTTTCTTCTAAATGTCCTTCCTCAGACCCTCCTTTTGTACACATACTATATCTGGTATTTACATCTATATACTGTGTTTCTATATACTTTAGTGAATTAGTTTCAGTCATAGAGAGCAGACACTCGGTATATATTATGCGGGAACATACAGTGCCTTTCCTTCATAGCCTGGCTTGCTTCACTCAGCAGTAAGTCTTCCATATTTATCCACTTCCTGTCAAAAGCCAGGGTTTTTTTGGGGTTTTTTTAGGGCCGAATAGTATTTCATTGAGTATATTTGCCACAGTTTTTATATCCATTCATCTGTTAGTGGGCATTTGGGTTGTTTTCATGACTTAGGAATCGTGAATAGTGCCACAATAAACATCGATGTGCAAGCAGTTTTCCGATTATTCTTCTGTCCTTTGGGTAGATACCAAGGAGTGGGATTGCTGGATCATATGGTAGTTCTATTTGTAGATTTTTGAGGAATCTCCAAATTGTTCTCCACAGTGGCCAGACCAATTTACATTCCCACTGGCTGAATGGATTTAAAAACAAAAACCTATATGTTGTCTACAGGAAACCCACTTCATGGATAAGGACCTACGTAAATACAGACATACATAGACTGAAAGTGAAGGTGTGGGAAAAGGTTTTCCATGCAAATGGGAACCAAAAAAGAGCTGGAGTTGCAATACTAATTTCTGACAAAATAGGCTTTAAAACAAAAACTGTTTGAAGAGACAATGTGGTTATATTTCTTAAGCAAAACAGTTTTATGAATACTATACATTTTTACTTAAATAATAATTCCTCCTTTCTTTTTTTTTTTTTAGGTTTTTGCCATAGAGCTTGTGCTCATGGGACAGAGAAAGAAAGAGAGAAAGTGAAAAATCATCCCCCATTGGGATGGCCATGCCACAATCCTTTCTCTCTCACAAGAGAGAGACAGAGAGAGAGAGGGAGGAAGGGAAAGA
>NW_006206645.1:6977-11221 GCF_000334495.1 Tupaia belangeri chinensis
CAGTTTTGACTACATAGGAATCCAGAGACATAACCATTACTCCAACTGCTGGTCCCCTAAACTTTGAACATTTTTTTAAAAAACATGACTCCTCCAGGAACCCCCATAGAATTGAAAGGATGGTGGTGGTAGCAGTGACCCCTGGAGGAGTTATTGCAGAGGCCAGGGGTAGGTGCAAAGCCTGATAACCAAAACCAGGACTGTTGCACGGTTACCTGAGTTGTCTCCTCCCTCAGAGCCAGAGCTTAGTGTCAGCTGCTGGGCCCTCTTTCTCTCTCCTATCCTTCTCTCTGGTTCCCTCCACCGCCCCAGAGAAGAAGAGAACCCTGGGTGCCCACCACCCCTCAGGATCTGGCATCAGCTCTGGATATACCGAGGCCTCTGAGTGCAGCTGTGGAGCCTTGACCCTGCCTGCTCACTCCACTCCCCAGGGACAGAGCCATAGTGCATGGGCCCTGCCCCTGTGTAACAAAAGTGAGTCCCTAGCAGAGTGGCCTAGCAGCTCCTAATGGCTGCACTCATGGACTCAGACTAGTTATCTACCTTCCAGGAACAGCAGAGGGGCCAAAAGTGGTGGAGTGGGAGGGCAGGACTCCAGTTCAAGTTTTCATCAGCAACTGAGTACGGAGGCCCTACTCAGCCTCTACCTGGGTGGGGTGCCCACACAGTTTTCCTTCAGCACCACCAACAATATTAGCAGCCACATTGGGGTTCACAGGAACCAGTGCACAGCAATTCCGCAATGGCAGGGGCAGCCATAGGGACCAGCCTGTTATAGGAAACCCCTTGGAGCCGTTCCTTGTGATCAGCTCCTTACCAGTGCACCTGAAAGTGTTCAGAGAACATAAGTGTCCTGTGTGATCAAAGTCTGTACGCCCCCAGATGATATGATGTGCATCTTGTGATGTGTTTAACAAAGTCAATAAATAATAACCTGCAATGAGGATATACTGGGTAACCATGCGAGGAGGGTGCAGTGTGCCTTGAAGAACTGCAGCAGGGGGATACTACAGCAGGACTGCATTGTCTGTGCATGAACCATAAAGGCTGCCTGGGTTAATGGATTGAATTAAATAGATCTTGCCCTTAGCACCCCTCAGATTAATGATTAGATTCCTGTTTTATAGGTTTCCTTGTCTTTTTAACATTCTTGAAAAACCAAGAAGATATGAGTATGTCTCTCTGGAAGAACAAAAATGCAAGTATACTCAAGCCAGAAATCAGAGTTTCTGAGACTGGGCAATGAGATGCGCAGTCATGGAGGGGAAAAAAAAATCCTGTTGAAGAGAGGACAGTGACCATAGAACTCAGTGTATCAAACATAAATATGAACACACACAGGAATTCTGAGAATGCTGAACATCCCTGAATACTCATCTACACAGGTAATACTGATAACCATTGTGTTAAGACATCAGAGTTCATGGATTTTTAACAGTTACTTTTTTTAAAGTCCACTAAAACTGCACAACTAATTTTGTTATTTATTTTCCTTTTTTTAAAATTTGAAGCCTCTATTTTCCTCAAAGTAATATTTCTACATTAATGTAAATTGAAAGCCACATAATATACTTCTTTTAAATTAATATCTTAAATGTTAAACCAAGAATCAAGCAGAAAAACATTCCGTGCATGGAAATCATGATCTCAAGTTCTTTCATTTTTTTTTCCCCAAGAGTGGAAAATAGATTTTATGTGGGAAAGCTGAAATACACTAATTTTTTACATTAAAAGTTTAATATTATCAGAACTAAGTCTAAAGAGTAAATCAAGTTACAATAATTACACATTGAAATTAACTAAATTTACTATTGGAATGCAATTTAGTAAATGTATCATGTCTTCTTAAAACTGTTTAATAGTTAATCAGCAATGTATCATTTTGCAGCTGTACAACTCTTTTTCCCTTTTTTTTTTTTAAGGTTTTTTACCCTAAGGAATGTGTACTTGGCAGAGAGGGACTGAGAGAGGGAAAGTGAGAAATCACTCCCCAGGGAGTATGGCTATCCTTTCGTGTCCATTCTCCACCTGGTATTTTTGACATGAACACATTCATGCCTGAAGTGAATTTTCAAGCAGCCAGGTCTGGGACTTGAACCATGGCTTGATATGTGGGAGTTCAGCACATTAACCAATTCACTGCATGTTTGCCCAACTATAAAACTTTTTTTGGAGAGACACTTTTTCTACAGGGTGCATGCAATCACCAGAACAACAAAGAGAGATAAACAGTTAAAAAGAGAAATCATATTTCGGGGGGAAAATTACAGTGCTTTCTCTCCTCCTTCATTCTCCTCTCAAGACTGTGGGCACACATGCACACACAACCACCATGAGTTTCAACATGCTGAGTTCAGGACTCAAACCCTGGTTGACCATGTGGAAATCTAGTGCCTAGCCACTATGCCACCTCTTGACCCCACAACTTTTTAACAGTATAGATTACCAACTGAAAGTGCTAGAGGTGACAATCACTTTTTTTTAATGAGTATCTTTTGTTTGTTCTCTTCATTTAATTGTATTCTAGTTTGTATTTCTAGGCAATTTCTACACATTTAAGTCAAATGTTTAACACATTTGTAAATTTAAATGATATAAAAGGTATAATAAAATTTTCTGGCATGGAAAATAAAAAATGGGAGACATCAGATCAACACAATTTAAAACATCAAGACACTCCAGAAAGCAGAAACTTCAGCCAGCTAGCAGAAACAAAAATATTTAGATTGGAATGGGAAACCAGCAGATGACATAATAGATTTGTCACTGGACTCCCACATAGTCAACCACGGTTCAAGTCCCTGACTCAGTGTCTTTTTATTTATTTATTTTTTTGAGAGGTGTTTGCTATAGGGTTCATGCACTCTCAGGAAAGACAGAGAGAGACAGAAAGACAGAGGATGAGAAATCACCCCACAGGGTGGATAGCCACACCACAATCCCTACTCCTCCATTCTCCTCTTAAGATCTTGGGTATGCACACACATGCGAGTTTAGGCAACCAGGTCCAGGACTCGAACCACAGTCGACTACATGGGAGTCCAGCAACATAGCCATTATTCCATCTGCTGGTACAGCCTGACCCAGTGTCTTAAACCTCAAGCTGGGTGCATGTGCATTCATACAATATCTCTAGAGAAAAATAGAGGAGATGGAATTGCAGCATGGTCATTTTCCCTAAGGAGTGATTGCTCACTTTCTGTCTCTCTGTCTCTCCTATGAACACATGTAGCCTATAGAAAAAAAATCTATCTAGAAGAAGATTAGAATGGGGACCAGCAGATAGTGTAATGGCTATGTCATTGCAGTCCACTGCAGTTCGAGTCCCAGACCTGGTGGCTTAAACTTACATTGGGCATGTGTACATGTGTGCCCAAGATCCCAAGAGGAGAATGGAGGATAAGGGATTGCAGTGTGGCCTTGTTCCTGTGTACAATTGTAGAAGCAATCACATTGACTCCTAAAAATAACCCATACTACAGGACTGGAGACAAGGCCGGCTGAGATCAGTCTGTCACCATCTCTTTGCATTATTATTTCATTCCAGTACCACATTCCCGGGGAGAACTAGACAAAGGCGCACCAGGAGGATTGATCCTCTATGTGGAAGCAAATTAACACAGCAGGCTTTTAGGAAAAGATGGACTGGGGCTGCCTTGTGTTAGTGACACTATGGGACTGCTCTCTTCTGGGAGTGCCAGGGCTCTCCCAACCATGTGGAGTGCTGTCTGCTCACTCTAGTGGAGCCTGGATTCCAGAGAGCCTGTCCAGGGAAGGTCACTGACCCCTGGGCCCAAGCCTGGCACCTCACAGCCCAGACATGCCTTCACCCAGGAAGACAGGTTACTAAGCATAACCATGGTCTACTTGTCTACACATTCCAGCTTTTTTAAAAAAAGAATTATTCATTTGATTTTATTTGTCATCATCATCATTATTATTTTAATTCACCAGAGAGTGAGAGAGAGACCGAATGAAAGTGAAAAATCAAACCTCCAAGTCCAGGACTCTAACTGTGGTCGGCTACATGGAAATCGCACACCTCAGTCACCATATCGCCTGCTGGCCCCTACACATCCGATCTTAGTCACGATCCCACAGAAGCGACCATGGGTATTTCTTTTTATTTTTTTGGAGAGGTTTTCACTATAGGGCACGTGCTCTCACCAGACAGACAGAGAGAGACATAGAGACAGAAAGCGAGAAATCACCCCCCAGGGGGGATGGTCACGCCGCAATCCCTT
>NW_006206645.1:11822-16330 GCF_000334495.1 Tupaia belangeri chinensis
ATCAGACACAGGTGACCCTAAACTCTTCTTTAAAGACACAGTCACTCTTGAACAAAAACCACACACAACAAATCTGGTTCCTAGGAAGATGTGTCCCTCTGCAGGAGTTTTCAGTTTGCTGCCTTCAGGCTCAGCTTTGGATCCTGATTCAAACTCAAAGTCCTGCCTCAGGGATCAATGCCTCTGAGTGTGGACAGCATGGTCCACACCTAGTGCAGATAGATCTCCAAGGACTGAGTTCCTGCAGGGACCTATAGCAGACATTTCACTGCCCCGAAAGGACCTAATTTTAAATTGACTTTGAAATTTAAAGAAAGTTTCAGATATAGAATCAAGAAAAGCTAATCCATACACAGAAATCTTTGAGCATGGTTTATCACACTGACAGGTAGATCATCAGCCATATCCTCCATCTTTTTTTTTAATGTGCAATTGTACTGACACATTTTATTTCCATCTTCCATATTAATGTTTTTAGTATTGTAGAAGATGTAGTAAATTGTAATTAACTATCACGGGATAAAGGTAGCATGGAAAGAACACAGAAAGAAGAACACTCCAAGTGAACTTGACTATCTTGATGATGATCCTTCAAACATTTTATATCTTCCTGCCTTTCTAACTGGTTTTCATAAAGAGAAAAATAATTATAAAGCACTAAGCAAATAATTATTTAAAATGGGTTTAAAAATTTTTGCTAGAAGGTGCATGAGAGAGAGAGAGAGAGAGACCCTCCTCCAGGATAATCATAGTGCAATCCCTTCTCCATTTCTTCTTTAGGGATTTGGGCACACATGTATTCACAAACACACCCAGTGTGTTTTCCAAATTGTCCGGATTGTCAGGTCTGTCAGGGCAATGAAATCATGGTTCACAGAGTTTACAGCTTTCTTCACAACCAAGGAAAAGTGAAATCATGGAAATTAAAGTAGATAGTACAGTATTACCTTTTTTTGCTAACCAATGGATGCTCTTGTATAAGGTCCTCCAAGGAACTGCTTTGAGCTGCTTTCCAGCAAGGCACAGCCAGTGAGTTTCTGTATAGTGGGGAGGGCAGCACTAACTTCCATACACCAGCTGGAAGGGTGGATGCCTCAGGAGAGTGGTAAGGTGTTCAGTATTTGCAGTAGGTTTATCATATTCTTCATGTGTCCTCAGTGGTCAGGAGACACTTTAGGAGAAATACAAGTGAATAAAGTAGATGAGGCACTTACCCATATAACACAGTCTGTCCTGGAAGACAATGCCAAAGTAATAAATTAAGGAGTTAAGAGATCAGCAGTTAGTGTAATGGCTGTGTTGCTGGACTCCCACATAGTCAACCGTGGTTCAAGTCCCAGGCCATCCCCCCAGGGGGGTGGTTTCTTGCTCTCTGTTTCTCTCTCTGTTTCTCTCTGTCTTTCCGGCAAGTGCCCGCACCCTATAGCAAAGACCTTTCAAAAAAAAAGAAAAGAAAAGGAGAAAGAGGGAAAAAAAGCAAGTTAGTAGTTTAATAAACTTCATCTAATAAAGAATTTAATTTAAAAAATCCTGCAATATTAATTAATTAATTAAAGAGTTGAGAGATCCACAGGTGGATTCAACTGGGCCAGTTTGACTGCTTAAAAGGAAAAGTTATTTATTCTGTTCTCAGACTATAACTGCAGAAAGGATAGAATGGGTGAATAATAATAAAGGTGGGCTTGAGAGTTTCAAATGCCAAACTAAATATGCAAATCCCCAGGCACAGAGCACAAAGCGACAGTCATGAGTTGTGAAGGTCAGGGTTTTGCTAATACAGAGTACAAAGGGTTTATTTTAAAGAATTATTTATTAAATTCCATTTGTTATTGTTATTTTTAAATTTGACTAGACAGAGAGAGAAATGGAAAGAGAAAGCAAGCAGCCAGGTTCGGGACTCAATATGGAAATTCAGCACCTATAACCACCACGCCACTTGCCAGCCCTCCTATAAAAATTTATTAATGGCAAAATAGTAGGTAGATGTCATATTTATTGGCTTATTTTAGTATTTTGATATCAGGCCACTGCACTCTCTGAAGAGAGACAGTGAGACGAGAAAGTAAAAAATCACCTCCCCAGGGGTGATGGCTATGCAGCCACCCCTACTCTCCTCAGGATTTTGGTCATATGCACACATGCCCACTGTATTTTTCAAGATGTTGGGTACAGGACTTGCTCTGCAGTTAGCCATATGGGATCCTGTGCCTTAACCACCAGGCCACCTGCTGCCCCAGTTTATTTATTTTTTTATAGATTATTGTCATAGGGTGTGTGAATTCACTGAATAGAGAGACAGGAAGAGAGAGAAAGTGAGAAGTAATCCCAAAAGGCAGATGGCTACATTGCAGTCCCTTCTCTGTTCTTTCAGAATTTGGGACATACACACATACTCACACACTCACACACACGGCCAACATATATTGGTAGTTCTTCAATAATACATACCTAAGCAGAGAGGACAGCATTAGGAAATCCAGTCAAGTCATGTGATTCAGGGCAAACAATTCAGCCAATCAAAGGGGAAGTCTGTTTTAGGCGTAGCCTGCCATTCAGAGATTCTGAGTGATACATGTAGCTCGCTCCAACAGATGATGTTCCCAGGGCTCTAGAAGACCTTGAAAAGTTTTTTCTCTCCGTTTAAGCAAATTGTGTCCAAACAATGAAGAGAGCTTTTGAGGGACTCGTGATGAGAAAAGGTCTCATTTAGCTGGGTGATCATGGTATCACCTGAATAGAGGAGATTTTAAAGAAGGATCATTAATGTATAGAGAAGTTAACAAATATTTTTATGGATGTGAATGAGGAGTGCACACATTCACCATTTTCATACATTTTAAAAATTATATAGAGAAAAAATACAAATATGTATATATCTATAAAATATATACATATAAGTTATATGTATAATTATAAAATACAAAGTAGTTTGGACAAAGTATTTAACATGTATGTCACCTGAAATATTTCACTTTCTTTTTTTTTTTAAGGTTTTTTTTTTTATTTTGAGGTTGTTGCCATAGGGTGTGTACACTCACTATAAAGAGACAGAGAGACAGAAAGTGAGAAATCACTACCGGGGGCTGGCCATGCTACAGTCCCTTCTCAGTTCTCCACTGGGGATCTTGGGCACACACACATGTGCCTGGCGTGAGCTTCAGCCACCTGGGTCTGGGACTCAAACTGCAGTCAACTACATGGGAGTCCATCGATGTAACAACTATGATATTTGCCTGTCCCAAGAGGTTTTTGCCTTAGGACGTGTGTACTCGCCATAAAGACAGAGAAAAATAGAGAGACAGGAAGCAAGACATAACTTCTAGAGGGGATGGCCACAATGCAATTCCTTTTCCTCCATTCTCCTCTCGGGATCTTAGACACACACGCACATAAATCCAGCATGAATTTTAAGCTGCCAGGTCTGAACCAAACTGTGGTTGACTACGTGGGAGTCCAGCCATGTAACCATTATGCCATCTCCTGGTCCCGATATTTTCTGTAATAAGAGCCTTGGTATCATACACCTTTGGAGCTATTATGATGAATGATACTCAATTATGAGTCACATTCCTCATGCTTATACTAACCTTCACAACCCTTCTATAACTGGATGTATCCCACATGTCATATTGTTCCTCTGTAGGTCTAGAAACCATGATTAAAGGATTTTTCACTTTCTCTATGTTCTAGAACCTTAAAATAGTCTCTGGAAGGGAAACAGTACCATAGTAACTAAGACATTGGATTCTCACATGGTTGTTCATGGTTCAAATCTCAGACCTAGTGGCTTACTTTCTTACTCCCACATCCCCTATCTATCTGCTGAGCACAGGTGATGCCCTATTGTAAATTAAACAGATACTACTATTAATAATAATGACAACAATAATAAAGTTAAATAACAAACTATTTAAGGAAAAAGAAAAAATAAATAGCATCTGGGTTGGCAGTTTCTTAACCATTTGGCAAATTTCAGGTACTTTTTGGTCGCTTTTCTATAGTTTTATACATTGTAACATTAACTCTAAAGAAAGTATTTTTAATTTTTTTTTTGTCGATAACAACAACACATTAAATTCAGATCTTCTAGTCAATTATTGACTACACCATGTCTTTTTACTAATTAGCAAATACATTTTTCTCTGCAGTGACCTGGTCTTTAAAATTGTTTATTTTCCATTTGGAGATTCTGAGCTCTTAAAAGAATATTACTTCAGGGCCCAGCAATTAGCATGATGGCTATGTTGCTGGACTCCCATGTAGTCAACCTCGGTTCAAGCCCTGAACCTGGTGGCTTAAACTCATGCTGGGTGTGCATGCATGCATGCCCAAGGTCCTGAGAGGAGAATGAAGGAGAAAGGATTGCAGCATGGCCATCTCCCCTGGGAGAGTGATTTCTTGCTTTCTGTCTCTCTGTCTTTCTGGCAAGCGCATGCACCCTATAGCAAAAATACTCTCAAAAAAAAAAAAAAGGGGGTATTACTTCAAACTGTGTTTTGAGATTTTAA
>NW_006206646.1:0-1484 GCF_000334495.1 Tupaia belangeri chinensis
GTCCAGGACGCGAACCATGGTTGACTACGTGTAAATCCAGCGACTTTGCCATTACACTAACTGCTCGTTCCCAGCCACAGTGTACTTTTTGTATCTTGGTCTAACTAATATGCCTGCCATATCAGACCAGGTATTGTATAACTGTACAACTGTTTATGAACAGAAAGGACTTTTGAGACTAATAATGATAATCATCAGAAATGCATACCTAACTGAAATTTAGATATACACTTACAATATAAAGAGTGGAATCTCACAGAATTTTAATTTACTACTGTGTACTATATAGTTCATAGTAAAAAATAAAAACAGACTAAATAACAAAGAAATATCCCCAAATTCTAAATAAATTTCTATTTTCTCTGCTAAAAGAAAAAAAACTGAATTTATGAAGTTACCTTTATCTTATTCTCTTTTATAACTTCAGGAAGGCTTTTAGCACAATGAATAGATACCAGATGTCTTCTGTCACCACATAATTCCTGTCTCTATTAAGTATATAATATGCCAAGAGAAGGTAAAAAAGCTACATTAATTATCTATGAACAGTATCATTCAATTACTTACATCATACACAGTACCATGGGAACCAGAGTATCATAGGAATATCTCTCCTTATGCTAGAAATGTTGTCCCTGACTCTTGTAGAAAATAGAAAACAGCTACTAGATTAATCTCCAGATTATCCTAGAGAACTTAAAGAAAGACAGATTTCCACATCAAAATGCAACAATGATGACCAGCAAGGATTGTGTTAAATAAAGTTAGGAGCAGTGAGGGACTGGCCTGTGTATGTACTTGAACTTACATACCTTCTCCTCAAGTTTGGCCCATGACTCAGTTATTATTCCTTCTGGCTTTGACAGTAGCTCTGTGTATAGCTCCAAGAAATTCATTTCCCATGCAAAAACACTCTGCCTTTGGGTAGACTTCCCATTTATTCTCTGCCTAGTATACCAAAATATTTTATACTCATCTGACTTCTAACTGCCATTAGAATTAACAGCCCAGAGTGAGGGTCAGGACAGACAGTGAGTATGAAGTGGCAGCAGACCTGGGATATGGGCTATTATCCTGTGATCTCATCTCCCAGCAGGCCTGCAATTATTGTTTCACCTTTAGCAATGATAACAGTGCCCGCTTGGGAAAGTGAAGCTATTTTGGAAAACTTGGCCCCAGTTATCAATTTCCCAAAACAATGACAATGTTTTGGTGAGCATCTACAGAGAAATGAGTGTTTGGGAGAGGCTTTTATATTACTTGCTCTCTGCAGATAGATAGGCTCACATGCAGGGAGCAGTAAATGCATAGAAGTCTGACACATGAGGGACTGGGAGTAAGCCATTTTTTCTTACTGTACTCCCTGCTTCCCAGAGGTGTTTCCAATGAGATTCTAATTTTCTATTAGTTGCCAAATTGCTGATGTAATCTTTCATTTATTCATAAATACAGAAACAGGACCACAGGAGTGTGAAAATATGTAA
>NW_006206647.1:0-1504 GCF_000334495.1 Tupaia belangeri chinensis
ATAATAATTAATAAAATAAATAATTTTTTTTAGAAAAAGGAAAACTACTCTATTTACTCCTTTCATCAATTCCCTGGAAACCACAGTTCTGTGTCTGCTCCTATGACTTTGACTACTTCAGATACCTTAGTTAAATGGAATCACTTAGTATTTTATTTCAAAAGTATTCCATGGATCAAAATAGTTCTAAAAATCTCCTTATTGTTATCAGTTGATCAGTATTTAGACAGTTGCATTATAAGATAATTATTGGTAGTAGTGGTTAAGGTGCTGTACTCCCACTTGGCTGACTGTGGTTCAAGTCCTGAACCCAGCAGTTTGAAACATGTATGTCTGTATGCCCAAACTCTAAGAGGAAAATGGTGGACAACCACATGGGGAGTGATTTCTCATTTTCCCTCTCTCTGTCTCTCTTTCTCACTCTCTCAGGTGACCATATGTGCCCTATGGCAAAAAAAGAAAGAAGTATTTATGCTTACAACTAACGTAGAAGAATTTATCTAAGTTCATAAAAATTGGGGGTTTGTGAGTTTGTACACAACTAGATTTCATAACACCAAATCTATTAACTTTTTACATTCACCAAATATGTTGATATCCATCAACACGTAAAATAATTCAATGTTATTCTGAAAAATTTAATAATTTAATTTATTATTAGGAGAAAAATAAAATAAAATATACTCAGACCCCAGAACATAAAAGCAAAACACTTTCATGATTTGCAATAAAGTAAAAAGCTAAGAGACACACAAACATATTCTATATCATTAGCAAGAAAATAGCTGTAAGTAAAAACTCGAATATTCTCATGATGACCTTTGAGTAAATGGTTTTATGTGAATGCCCAACATGAAAGGAGAAACTGTGAAATGTATGTCTCATGAACGACTGTTAAAAGCTATGAATTGCAAACATCCAAGTCATTTGGATCCTTCTAAAAATACAAAAAATATGAACAAATACACTTATTTCAAAAATTCCTTAACCAACCCTAAAGTCATCGAACATTTCATCACAACTCTGAATCTACTTTTACTACTTCGTAAACTGTAAATTTCTGGCCACATGTTCTAATTAGACTGAAATCATTTTATTTCTCTCATTCCTTCTTTACTCTCATTCAATTGGATGTCCATTCCCATCACTCAATTGTCCACAATGATGCCTGCTTTGCTAAGTCTGACAGACACATGACCTGTTAACATATTAAATAAATTAATGATTAATAACTTTGTCAGACAAGTAACCAAATGCATCAATCTCTCAGCTCTGGCTAGGCTGATTTGGCTCTCTGGTGGCCTCCAGTAGATGTCCTTGTTATCCATTCTCTCTGACCCATTCCTGTGGTACCTACCGGGCTCTCAGACTCACCTGTATGGGATCTCAGAGGGGACAGTTTTCTGTGGAAGGGCATATTTCACCCTAAATGGTTGGTGATGGAGAATGCAGCTCTGTCCTTAGACAAGACACAATGATAGACAAGTACAGAGCCCTAGACATT
>NW_006206648.1:0-1023 GCF_000334495.1 Tupaia belangeri chinensis
ATATTTCAACAGTATAATATAATTCAATAAAAGTATTTTAAACATGGAATTTTAGAGTTTACAAAAACTCACTAAGTGTAAAGGCATGCTGACCCCAAACTATTGTATAACAACACAAAGCAGGTACAGGATCTAATGGCCCCAATTTAAAAATAAAACCCACAAAACATTTAATACGTGCAAAATGTGACATAGTGTCTCCCAAGATACCTTTCTTAGTCAGTTGTCCTATAGAACCCTCCTCTCTTCTGGTGGGTGGGCTGAAGCACCTCTGGCTTCAGACCCTTGGACCACTCTTGATCAATAAGCTTTCCTTTTCCTCTCGAGATAATTGCCTCTTCAGTCTCTCTTTCTTTTTCTTTTTTCTTTTTTTGGGGGGTGGGGAGAGTTTATTTATTTATTTATTTTCTATAAGGTGCATGCGCTCACCAGACAGAGACAGACAGAAAGTAAGAAGTCACCCCCCCGGGGGATGGCCACACCTCAATCCTTTCTCCTCCATTCTCCATTTGGGATCTTGGGCATGCATGCACACATGCCCAGCGTGAGTTTAAGCCACTGGGTCTGGGACTCGAACCATGGTCAATTACATGGGAGTCCAGCAACATAGCCATTACGCTAACTGCTGGTCCCATTGCCTCTTGAGTCTTACTCCAAACTGTGACACTAAGTATTTGGAAAACTTTTTTTATTTTTTTTATTTTTAAAATTTTTTTTAAGTTTTTGGCCAGAGGGTAGGTATACTCACTAGAAAAACAGAGTAGGAAAATGAGAAAGCACAACCCAGGGAGATGGCCATACAGCAATCCCTCCTTCTCCATTCTTGTCCTGGGATTTTGGGCACATATGCACATGCCCCCCAGCATTATTTGCAAAGTACTGGATCTGACACTCCAAATGTGGTCACATGTGGCAGTCCAATGCCTTAACCACCACATCACCTGCTGGTCCTCGTATAACCTACATAAACGTAAAAATTAACAAAATTCCCAAGTAGAGTCTGTGTATTAAAAGAAATAATTA
>NW_006206649.1:0-1274 GCF_000334495.1 Tupaia belangeri chinensis
GGCATTCCAGGATGTTCCCGGGAGACTCAGAGCGGGGGAGCTTTTCCTGCCGGGACTGTGCTCCGCCAATCAGAGGAAATGGCGGGAAGCTGAGCCGGGAATGCGATCCGGGCTTCTTCCTGCCTCCAAGCCCTGCCCAGGAATATTCTAGACTTCATAGTTATCCCCTTCCTCCTGAAAATCTCCTACCTGACCCCAGATGCTCCTGGTCCAGAGACAGGAGGAGAGCTCCCCCCTCCCCACTATAGAGGGGAGGACAGAAAGCAGGAGGGGTCTGAGCCTCCAGATGGTAGAAGCCAGCGCAGAGGCGCACATGTGGGAGAACAGGGAACTTCCCCTCCCTCAGTGGGACAGAGAGGCTCTTCCTCACCCATGACCCACAGAGGAATTTGCAGGAAGGTCAGCAGAGAGCTCAGAATATTCGTGGTGACAGAGATGAGGAAGTCTTTCCAGGATGTGCAGGACGAGACACTGTAACAAAAATCAATCAGAGTTCCTAGAGATGAAGATAGTAATACAGGAAATGAAGACCTCCTTCAAAAGTATTAATAGCAAGGGACCAGCAGTTAGCATAATGGCTCCATCGGTGAACTCCCATGTAGTCGACCGCGGTTCGCGTCCCGGACCCAGTGGCTTATAACTCAGGCCGGGTGCGTGTGTGTGCGTTCCCAAGGTCCCGAGAGGAGAAATGGAGGAGAAGGGATTGCAGGTGGCCATCCCCCCGCCCCAGGTAATTTCCTTCTTTCTGTCTCTCTGGTTAGTGCACACACCCCATAGTAATAATCACTCCATAGTAATAATCTCTCTCAAAAAAAAAAAAAAATTTGCCCGGGACCCGGGGCCACCACCCTAGCTCGTTCCTGTGTGTGTCTCCGTCGTGTGGGCAGCGGTGACATCACTGGCTGAATGTGCATCTCCCCGGTACGTCCACACAGTTGCTGGCCGGCTTCCCAGAGCTTACTATCTGGGTCATATTTACACCAGCCATGAGCACAGGGATCGCTGTTTATGGTAAGAGCAAGAAAGCAGAAAGAAGAAGGCAGATTGGCAATGCCGTGCCGTTTTCCAGACTCGGAGGTTCCGTTCTTTGCTGTTTGGCTGGTGGATGGGCAGAGGGTGCCCTTGGCTAGATCCTCAGTGTTTATCAAGCCAGCAGGTGGCCTAATGGTTAAGACGCTGGACTCCCACGTGGCCAACTGTGGTTCAAGTCTCAGACCCAGAGGCTCGAAACACACTGGCTGCATGTGTGTGCATGCTCCAACTCCTGAGAGGAG
>NW_006206650.1:0-345 GCF_000334495.1 Tupaia belangeri chinensis
AAACAGATTTAAGACTAGTCACTGGGTGGGAGAACAAATTTCCCACATATACAGCAGACTATAAAAAACATTCCCCAGATGAAATAGTTAAAAAGTCAATGAATAGGCTAATGTATGAACAAGAAATCTGTAGTTTATAGGAGCAGTTTTTAAAAATGCCCAACTCCAGCAGTAGTCAGGAAAATGCTATCCATAGTAACAATGGGATTCCATTGTTACATGCTAGTTTGGTAAAAACTAAAACACTTGAGAATATCAAGTATTGCCATCTCCTGATCTGTCACGCAGGCCCTCTTGTATACCTCTAGTGACATAGTCCGCTGGGAAGATATGTAATGGTATTTA
>NW_006206650.1:668-1149 GCF_000334495.1 Tupaia belangeri chinensis
CCATTCTCCTCTCAGGATCTTGGGCACGCACGCACACGTGCCCAGAGTGAGTTTTAAGCCACCGGGTCCGGGATGCGAACCGCAGTCAACTATGTGGTAGTCCAGCGACATAGCCATTACGCTAACTGCTGGTTCCCTGTTGAAGATATTTTGATCAACTGGACTGGAGAGAAATGTTCACATGTTGAAATGTTCACTTTGTAAGCTAAATAATGTGATTGAATGTATATAAAAAAAGAAATAACTTCAAAGAAATTTCCTGTTGCATGATAATCTGTGCCTTTATGGAGCTATAAGTTTCTGATAAGGGACCAGCAGTTGGTGTAATGGCTATGTCACTGGACTCCCACGTAGTAGACAGCAGTTTGAGTTTCAGACCCGTTGGCTTAAACTCACGGCGGGCGTGCATGTGTGTGTGCCCAAGATCTCAAGAGGAGAATGGAGGAGAGGGGATTACAGCGTGGTCATATCCCCTGGGGGG
>NW_006206650.1:1553-1783 GCF_000334495.1 Tupaia belangeri chinensis
AATGTACAGCATTTAAAAAATTTAAGGCAAATGTAAGAAATTAACTTACTTTTAAAATTTATTTTTTAAAAAAATCATATAATTTTATTTAAATAGAGCAAACAATTGGAACATACATTTCTCAAAAGAAGACATAAAAATGGACAAGTACCTTAAAAAATGCTCAACTTAATTAATAGTCATTTGGGAAATGAAAAGCAAATATCATTTTACTATACCAAATTTTGGAC
>NW_006206651.1:0-266 GCF_000334495.1 Tupaia belangeri chinensis
AAGAGAGAAAGGAACCAGGTGAATCAAATTGAAAACAAAGCAGGCAATAAAACAACAGACATACTAGAAATAAAAACATGATTAGAGGATACTATGAACAACTGTGTGCCAAGAAACAAGATAATTTGGATGATATGGACAAATTCCTGGACATGTATAATCTACCTAGATTGAGCCAGGAGGATATAGAAAGTCTGAATAGGTCCATAACAAGCCAGGAGATCAAATTGGTTATAAATAACCTCCCAACAAAGAAAAGCCCTGGC
>NW_006206652.1:0-823 GCF_000334495.1 Tupaia belangeri chinensis
CTCTGGTGACTACATGGACCCTGTAGCAAAAGTCTCTCTTAAAACATTTTTAAAAATCAAATTAATGGTAAAATGTGGATGGAAAAATGGTGTAATAACTGATTGTTTACAAAAAGTTTCTGAGGGCAATGCCCAAAGAAATCACCAGTTTACAAGTGGATAAGTCATTTAAGAAGAGCCGAGATGAGGGTGAAGATGGTGCCGGCAGTGGCAGACCGTACACATCAATTTGCAAAGACAAAGTTAACCTTGTCCATGTCCGAATTGAAGAGGCCCAACAATTAACAGCAGAAACAATAGCCAACGCCATGCACATCTTGATTGATTCAGCTTCTGCAATTCTGACTGAAAAAGAAAAGTTGGGGGCTGGCAGGTGGCATGGTGGTTAAAGGCACAGGATTCCCACGTGGCCAACGGCAGTTCGAGTCCCAGACCTGGCGACTTGCTTTCTTGCTTTCCCTTTCTTATATTAGGACGCTGTTGGAATTCCTGGATAGACAATATAATATTCTTTTCCCCCTTTTTCGCAGTCATTTCATTGTAATTTTACTTTCCAATTTACCTATTGTATTGGGTTATTAGTTTCCAGAATTCTATGATTACATTTTTAATTTCCAAACTTGTTCTTTTTTACTTTCTGTTTTTTTGCCATTGGGAGAGTGCACTCACTAAACACAGAGAGACAAAGAGAGGGAAAGTGAGAAGTCACCCCCTAGGGGATTGTCCATGCCATGATCCCTTCTCCTCCATTCTCATATGGGATTTTGAATATGCTGCCACATGCATCCAACATAATATTTTTAAAAGAATTATTTTATTTAAC
>NW_006206653.1:0-227 GCF_000334495.1 Tupaia belangeri chinensis
AACATAAACTTTTCTCCCTTCCTGACCTCTTGCAACTAGAAAATATTTTTGGAGAATTCTTATTCTTTCACGGAATGGTTATTTGCATAAGATAAACAATACAATAGTATCTGTTGCCTTGCATCAGAAATTGAACTCATGGGGCTTTGTGCAAATGACATACCAAATTTAGATTAACCTCATTTTCTTTTGCAAATAATTTAGTTTATACCTCTCTTTAGTAAAAG
>NW_006206653.1:344-2403 GCF_000334495.1 Tupaia belangeri chinensis
AAAAAGGTTTATTATGAAGTGTAGGAAGAGGAAATGGGAAGGAAAAAACAGGTAAAAGTATGCTTAATTGTCAAAAAATGTGAAGGTATTTGCTAATGATAATATATATAGTATTATCTTTGTCTTGACCAAATTGCATGGTTTTATGTTAAAAAAAATGATATACTGTGAAGACATTTGATAAAATGTATATTAAAATAAATAAGTAAAAATATATATGTTAAAAAAAATCATTGTACTCAATGGTAAAAAAAATTGAACTCTTTCTTCAAAGAGTCATAACAAGAAAAGGATGTCCACACTTCAAGATAGTAATGAACATTCTTGCAAGAGCTATAATGCAAGAGAAAGAAAAGATGTCAAAATAAGAGAAGAAGGAGTATAACTTTTGTTGTTTGATGGTGCTATAATTTTATATGTAAAACTCTTAAAGATTCCTTCAAAAAAACTGTTAGAACTAAGAAATGAATTCAGTAAAGTTGCAGGAAAAAATTTATATTCATTCACTGTGTATCACTACAGCTTTTATACCTTCTCATCTTTCCATTTCTGCCACAGAGTGCTGATATTTGCTATATATTGAATGGGGACATACAATGCCTCTCACAGTCTGGTTTGGTTGGTTTAGCAGTGAGCTTCTGTATATCTACTTTCTATCAAATCAAGGGACTCATTGTTTCTTATGGCTGAGTAGTATTCCATAGTGTATACATGGCCACACTTTTTCAATCCATTCATCTATTCATGGACATTTTGGTTGGTTCCATGTCTTAGCAATTGTAAATAATGCTGTATTTAGAGAGCAATATGGAGGTTTCTCAAAGACCTACAAATAGAACTCTCATATGATCCAGCAATACCACTAATGGATATATCCTTAAATGATAAAAAAGAAATAAAGATAAACTGAAACAAATAATCACTGGGGCCAGCAGGTGGCATGATGTTTGAGGCACTGGACTCCCACATTGCTGACCACGGTTCAAGTCCTGAACCTGGCAGGTTGTTTTCTCACTCTCCCTTTCTCTCTGTCTGTCTTTCTCTGGTCAAAGTTGAAGAATAATGATAATAATAAAATTAAAAATAAATCTTAAGAAAAAGAAAACCAATTACCATACATTATTATCAACAGATGAATTTTCCATTTTTGTGTCCCTTAAATATTTTGCTTCTTGGGACCAACAGTTAGTGTAATGGCTATGTTACTAGACTCATGAGTGGGTGATAAAAATGTGTATTTTGTGTTTGTTGGATGGAAGATTCTAAAGATGTCTGTCAAGTCTTGATTTTTGTTATTGCTTAAACCCTGTATTTCTTTGCTTAATTTTTGTCTAGATGATCTGGCCAAAGAAGATAGAGGGATGCTGAGATCCCAAGAATTAGTATGTTGCAGATCCTTTCATATCTGTCAGTCTTTATTTCACATTTTGGGGGTGCTCTCTCTCTTGCTCTTTTGTGTGTGTGTGTGTGTGTGTGTGTGTGTGTGTGTGTGTGTAGATATGTAGGATAGATATCTGTAATTGCTAAATCTTCTTAACAAATTAGCCTTTTTAGTACCATATAGTGTCCTGCTTTGTCTCTTCTTAAAATCTTTGTCTGAAATGAGTATTATGACTCTAGTCTTTTTTTTTTTTTGATTCTGTCTTCATGGAATGCCTTTTACAGACTTGTCACATTCAGTCCATGTATGTATTTATGTATGAGTTTCTTGTAGGCAGTAAATAGAGAGTTTCTGTTTTTGTTTGCTTGTTTTCTTGTTTTTATTTTTGTTTGTTTGCTTTTTAAATCCATTTAGCCAGTCAGTGTCTCTTGACTGGAGAATTCAATCCATTAACATTCATCACTATGTTTTTAATTGAGAGAGTTTTTGCTCTAAGGCATATGCACTTGTTGGAGCGATAGACACAGAAAGACAGAATGTAAGAAATCACTCAGCAGGTCTCTTTTCCACAATTTTCATCTTGGGATTTTTGAATATGCACACACATGAATATGGCATGACTTTTTTAGAAGAATTATTTTATTTATCTTTATCATTATTATTATTATTTTCCAATTT
>NW_006206654.1:0-2315 GCF_000334495.1 Tupaia belangeri chinensis
AAATGTAATTTAAGACTACTGGAGATATTTATTCAGATTGTTGTTATTAAAAAGCAAAAGTTGTTGATGACAGAGAAATTGACACTCTGATATACCATTGATAGGAATGCAAAAAATGATAAAGTTGTTTTGCAAAATAGATGAGAGCTCTTCAAAAAATTAAACATGAAACAATCTTAAAATGTAGTAATCCTATTTCTGGGTACATATCCAAAAGAACTGGAATCCTGATCTAGAAGAGCTATTCTCACTCAGATGTTCATTACAGTACTATTTACAGTAGCTAAGATGTGGAAACAATCTAAATGTCCATCAAGAAATGAATAAATAAAGAAAATGTGACACACGCAATGGGATACCATTCAAACCTTAGAAAGAAGGAAATTCTGCAATGTGTGTGAATGGACCATGAGGACATTAAGCTAAATAAAATAAGATAAACATAGACAAACAAGCTCTTCATATTTCTACTTATACAAGATTTTTAAACTAGCTAAATTCATTCTGGTCAATGGCATGCTGATAATGCAAAGCTCTGTGATTCTCTTATGTGGGAGGATCCCAGATTGACATTCCAAAATACATCATACATGTTGATCACACACATGTATGTCCATAAAATGGGCTGGTTAGGGGTGAGATTGGATCATGGACTGGGGAACCTATTGTAGGTGCCTCTCTATTTGTCTTTCTGAAGAAATAAAGAAAATTTAAAAGTTAAGTCATATTAAAAAATTAAAGACTAGAATAGTGGTTACTAGGGGCTAGAGAGAGAAGAAAATGAAGTTATTAAGCAATAGGCATAAAGTTTAAGTTCAATAAGATGAGTAAGCTTTAGAGATCTGCCCTACAGCATCGTACCTGTAATGAACAATAATGCATGGAGTACTTAAATTTTGCTAAGAAGTTATATTTTTATTAAGATTGTTTTTACCACAATAAAAGTTAAAATATCGTTTTAAAAAAGTTATGAGTGTTTGTTTAAAAATTGGTTTTGCTAGAGGAAATAATACTTAACAAAATATGGCCTATTTATTTTACAACCTGATTAAGAAAAAAATTCCACTTTCTTCTTATTTATTCAATATTTATTCCATTTTCTGAATAGAAGGACCTCCAATATTTGAAATTAATTAACATCTCCAAAGTTTTCTCAAAACTAAACATCATTAATTTCTTAAAATGTTCATCTTGTGCTAAAATTTCAAATCATTCACAATTCTGTTTATTTTCATAAAATCTAAATTTCTTTTAAACTGCCTTTCCCAGCACTAAGCACAAAACTGTAAGTTCAATATACCCAGAGAAAAGTGTAGTGGCTGTCCCCTGTTTGGAAAATACTTCTGAATTAAGAAGCTCAGAATAAGGTCATCATTGTTCTTAACAAAATGGCAACATGTCTCAAGGAAGAGAAAAGTTGCCTTTATATCACATAGATGATTTTTGACTTAACAACATTCATGTTGTTTACTAGAGATGAAATAATAACAAATGACCATTATCAGGATTTCAGTACATTTGACCATATTGATCTTACATAATTTCTTCATTCCAAGGTGATTTTACACAAACTAAAACCTACACATTTTTTAAGGTGGACTTGAAGACCAAAACCAGTGATGTTTTGTTATTTCTTTCAAGAAGATACCACCCACACAACCAAGCTCAGATATACTCTAGAGATTTCTTTTTATTTATTTATTTATTTTTGAGAGGTTTTTGCTATAGGGCGCGTGCGCTCGCCAAACAGACAGAGAGAGACAGAAAGTGAAAAATCACACCGCAGGGGGGATGGCCACGCCGCAATCCCTTCTCCTCCATTCTCCTCTCGGGATCTTGGGCACACACGCACACACGCCCAACGTGAGTTTAAGCTGCCGGGTCCGTGACTCCAACCGCGGTAGACTACATGAGAGTCCAGCAATATAGCCATTATGCTAACTGCTGATCCCAGATATACTCTGGAGATTTAAAAGAGAAAAAAATTCCTAAATCTCTTCAGTGAGCGGACCCTGATGTGATCTGTGAACAGACTTTGCAGGGTTGTAAGGATTTCCCTCCCAGGATGAACAATAGCCACTGAATGTATAACCTTATTTGGATCAGAGTGAATGAGGTATGTCAGTTCTTAGAGGAAGACAATAAGCAGTCCAGAAATGGAACCAGATCTTTATCAAGGGAAAACATGAATAACTCTTTTATGATGATAGCTTGAATGCAATCTTGCTGATGGTCAGAAATAACTTCCCTCACTCTTTAGTTGTCCATCGACAAGCCCTGATGACCTGCAAACTTGGTCAAATGAATATTTATTT
>NW_006206655.1:0-580 GCF_000334495.1 Tupaia belangeri chinensis
TAAAATGTAACATCTATACCTCAACTAAATTTCACTATTGATGATAAATCAAATAATAGCTGACCACTCACTTTTAAAAAACTGTTTAAATATCCTTAGTACAATCGAACTACATTCAAAATGAAGAAAAATAATCAAACAAACTTCCAATATTATCTCTCATAGCTTACTACAAACCTATATAAATATTGTAATCAAAAAGCCAGATTTCAGACCAAGAAAGTTAAACAATTGAGGCTAGTAGGTGCCTTGGTGGTTAAGGCACTGGACTCTAACCACAGTTTGAGTCCTGGAGCTGGCAGATTGCTTTCTTACATTCTTTTTCTTTCTCTGGTAAGCATAAATGCCCTTAAGCATATTTAAAGAATTTTAAAAATAATAATAACAATAATAAATATTTTTTTATTTATTAAAATTGTTTAAACTATCTGGTACAAATGAAAAAAAATAAAGAGAATATTAAATAGGATCCAGCAGGTAGTATGGTGGTAAAGGTGCTAGATTCCTAGATGTTCAATCAGAGTTTGAATCTCAGACCTGGATGCTTGTTTTCTCTTTCTCTCTTTCTCTGACTCTCTCT
>NW_006206656.1:0-406 GCF_000334495.1 Tupaia belangeri chinensis
CCTGATTTGTCCTAGAGGAATATAGAAGGAGGGATGGTTTGGGACCAGTAGTTAGTGTAACGGCTATGTCACTAGACTCCCATGTAGTTGACCGTGGTTCGTGTCCCGGACCCGGTGGCTTAAAACTCACGCTGGGCATGTGTGTATGCCTGCCTGGATTCCAAGAGGAGAACGGAAAAAAAAAAAAAAAAAAGAAAGATGGTTCGTCTCCCCCCAACTCAGCGCAGGCTCCATCTAGGCGCTTGTAAAGTTCTTAGATCCAGAATTCTGGAAGCATTGTCATACCCACTGCAATTGTGAATTAAAAAACAAATCCTAGGGAACCAGCAGTTAGTGTACTGGCTATGTTGCTGGACTCCCACGTAGTCGACCACGGTTCGCGTCCCGGACCCAAAGTGGCTTAAAC
>NW_006206656.1:507-1073 GCF_000334495.1 Tupaia belangeri chinensis
GATTTCTCGCTTTCTGTCTCTATGTCTCTCTCTGTCTGTCTGGCGAGCGCACGTGCCCTACAGTGAAAATCTCTCCAAAAAACAAACAAACAAACAAACAAAAAAAACAAATCTTAAATCATACCTATGCTGTGGTTACAGAGCATAAATAGCATGGTGAAATTTGGCATTTAGGTTGTTTTCTGACCAGTAATTGATCAAGGAAGTGGGGAGAAGGTCATGGAGAAGACGCCTAAAGCGAGTGAAGAGAGCAACATCTAAGGGCAACCTGTTATTTCCGGTTCTGTTCCCTACCCACGCACCTCGCCTTGTGCTGAGGACACCTGAACGAGACAGCAAAGAATAAAAACAATCATTTCCTTTTGTTGACCTGAATTTTCATTAGCTCAGAAATGTTTAATTGGTCATATCTTGGGTTATTTTCTCTGTATTTATCATTTTACTTGCTTCAATATATATATTTTTGCTGGCTTAAAATTCTTTTTTCTTGGGGCTTGCAGGTGGTGTGGTGGTTAAGGGCACTGGAATCCCATGTGCCTGACTGCAGTTCGAGTACCAGACCTGGC
>NW_006206657.1:0-348 GCF_000334495.1 Tupaia belangeri chinensis
ATCCTTCCTGTCTCCTCAGCTCTCATCTACACCCAATGGTGAACAGAGCAGGTGCAATCTCTGCAGTACCACGAGTGCTGAGATTGTCATCACTGTCCCTTCCCTTTCCCCAGGAACATGCCCACCATGTTTTCCCCCTTTATAACTCTAACTCTTCTCAATAATCTACAATTTCCACCTGGTCCCACAAGACTTATTTATCTAAATCTGCTTCCTTTCCTAAAACAAGTCACGAAAGGATTCCTCACTGGGTGTCCACACATAAAAGTTCTCAGGTCCACAGTGGACTGCACTGGGGCTAAGTTTTGCCAGTCCTGTCTGCTAAGACTGGGAATGGGGAGTCATTTC
>NW_006206657.1:1082-1610 GCF_000334495.1 Tupaia belangeri chinensis
GTGGCTGTTTAAAACCTTACAAGTTTGAAGTTCCAAAGGCAAGGTAACCCACCCAAGGGTGCAGAGTGAGCTCAGAGAAACCCTGACAGGGCTTTGGAACCAAGCTCAGTGCTGTCTGGCCACCCCCAGGATGTGGAGTCTGAAATGGTGCCTGCTTGAGTTGGGCTGGGTCAGAGCTTGCCGGGGCCGTCAGCCACCATCTTTCCTACCTGTGGCTCCTCACTCTGCCCTCTGTCTCCCCGACCTTCCCTGCTCTGTGATGTCTTCCCTCCCAGTCCTCTGTTGTGTGTGTTCACAAGCTTTTGCAATTTCTGTAAATGCCTTTTATGCACACAACATATTTGTTACTGAGCTTTTAATGTGTATTATAATCTCATGTATGCCTCAACATCCTTGTCAGCTGGCATGATAGGACATGCTACTTTAAGATATATTTGTAATGAAACACATGTCTGTGTGTGTGTAGATCTGAGTGTGTACTGGCACAGCATGCACACACATATACAAAACACACACATGGTTCTTTAA
>NW_006206658.1:0-393 GCF_000334495.1 Tupaia belangeri chinensis
TGATATAATGCAAAACAGAAAAGAAAAAAATGAAAAGAAAAGATGGAAGGATATATTCAAAACCCTCAAAAAAAAAGAAAAAAAAAGAAAACTTCAACCAAGAATACTATACTCAACAAGACTTTCCTTCATATGGGAAAAACAAATAAAACCATTTGCAGATACACAAAAACTAAAAGAATTCACCAATGCTAGACCAGCTCTTCAAGAAGTCCTGAAGGGACAAAAGAGACAAATAGAAATAAAAGAACAAAAAACAACCAAGAAAATGGCTAACAAAATGGCAGAGACAAGTCCACAAATATTGATAATAATGTTGAATGTTAATTAAATTCTCCAATCAAAAGACACAGACTGGCTGGGACCAGCAGGTAGGGTAATGGTTATGTCGCT
>NW_006206659.1:0-446 GCF_000334495.1 Tupaia belangeri chinensis
GGGTGCTGAAGGTGCTGGATCCCACAAGGTCGACTGTGTGGTTCAAATCCTTGACTGGATGGTTAAAAAACAGACAGACATGTGTTCACATCTACCCAAATCCTGTAGACAATAGCAGAAAAAAAAATTGTGCTCTCTCTCTCTTTCTCTTCTCTCCCTATTTGTCTCTCACCAGTAGCAAGTGCATATGCCCTGTAGCAAAAACTAAAAATAAAATAAAACCTGACTAATTGCATTTCGAGTTAATAGTTTGGAGTAGTATCTGTTATCAAAGAATTCCCAGTAAGTTCCCTGAGGGTACTTTGACCATGAAACAATTTCTCATCCTACTATGGCTGTGAAGGATTAGGGTTGATCAGCAAAGATCAGCAAAAGCCTGGGAGGCCTACAGGTCAAGAAGGCTTGGGTAGAATGGCTGGGCTATACATGATCCTTTAAATGCTCCC
>NW_006206660.1:0-3939 GCF_000334495.1 Tupaia belangeri chinensis
TAAAAAGCATTTAAATAGAAAAAGAAGAGATTAAATTATCTCTATTTGTAGATGACTTGATAGTATACATAGAAGACCCAAAAGTATCCATGAAAAAAAATCCTGGAAGAAACAAATTAATACAGTAGTTTCAAAATACAAGATCAACAGATAGAAATCTATAGCATTTCTATGTATGAACTGCAGGCAGACTGAGAAAGAACTGAAGAAAGCAATTCAATTTATCAGAGCCACAAAAAGTATAAGATACCTAGAAATATATCTAACTGAAGAAGTTAATAGCTCTATAAGGTAAACTATGAGAAGCTAAAAAAAGAAACTGAAAATGACACAAACAAATGAAAGGACATCCCATGTTCTTGGATTGGAAGAATAAATATAACCAAAATTGCAATGCTACCTGATGTGATCTACAAACAGAACTATCATATAATCTAGCAATCCCACTCCTTGGTTTCTATCCAAAGGGCAAAAGAATGCCTTTAGTGGGAAATGTGTTTGCACATCTAAGTTTATTGTGGCATTATTCACAATTGCTAAGACATGTATGTATATGTATATGTATATATATATATATATCACAATCCCAACCAAAGTACTAGAGACGTTTTTCACAGATCTATAAAAGACAATCATATAATTTGTCTCGAGTCATAAAAGACTTGTATTGCCAAAGCAATTCTGTGCGAGAAGAGTGGAGTGGGCGGCATCTCATTTCCTGACCCGAAAATATACTATAAAGCTGTGATAATCAAAACAGCATGGTATTGGCACAAAACAGACATGTGGATCAATGGAATAGACTAGAGACCCCACAAATAAACTCCCAAACATGCAGCCAATTGATGTTTGACAAAGGGTACCAGTCAATCCAGTGGGGAAAGGAAAACCTCTTTAGCAAATGATGTTGGAAAAACTAAATATCCACCTGCATAAAGATCAACATGAAGCCCTACCTCTCACCATTGACAAAAATCAACTCAAAATGGATCAAAGATCTAAACCTAAGACTTCAAACTATAAAACTATTGGTGGAAAACACTGGGGAAACTCAGAGACACTGGGGTAGGCAAAGACTTCTTAAATAAGAACCCCTCAAAGCATAGTCAATAGCCCAAAAAACAGACAAGTGGGATTACATCAGAAAATTGTTGTAAACTATGCCACAGATAAGGTACTGATAACCAGAATACACAGGGAACTCAAGTGGCTTACTTGAGAAAAAAAAAAAAATGGATCCGCCCAATTAAAAGATGAAAGAATAAGCTGAAAAAACAACCCTCTAAGGAAGACATATGAATAGCCAAAAGGCATATGAAAAAATACTCAGCATCCCACATAAGGGAGATGCAAATCAAAAAAACTACAATGAGATACCACCTAACCTCAATCAGAATGACAAAGATTGAAAAAAAGAAAATTATAAGTGCTAGGGGGGATGTGATAAAAGGGAAATTCTTCTACGCTATTGGTGGGAATGTAAATTGGTCCAGCCACTGTGGAGAACAATATGGACATTCCTCAAAGATCTACAAATAGAACTACCATATGGCCTAGCAAATCCACATCTTGGTATCTACCAGAAGGACAGAAAAATGCTTAGTCAGAAATGTGCTTGCACATCTTTGTTTATTGCGGCGTTATTCACAATTGCTAACACATGTAAACAACCCTAATGACCACGAGCAGATGAGTGGATTGAAAAAGCATGGCACATATAACTCCGTAGAATACTACTCAGCCATAAAATACTACAAGACCCTGGCATTTGACAGAAAGTGGACAAACATGAAATATTTACAGCTAAGTGAAGCAACCCAGCCTATGAAGGAGAGACACTGTATGTCTCCACTTAATATATACTGACTGTCTACACTCTTACGCTGAAACTGAATGAATAGAGCATATAGAAACATAGAAAATGGGTAAAGATACTAGGTACGGTCTTGGAAGATGGTGGGAGAAGTGGGAGAGTATGAGGATAGACATTAAGGAGAAAAATATAGAAGCAAGACATTTATGGGACAAAGAAATGGGTTATTATCTGTTGATGATAACGTGTATAGTATTCCCAACTGGACTGGTGATAAACGTATACATGTTGGAATATCCACTTTACAAGCTAAATAATATATGTGATTGAAATTATAAATCAAATTAAAATAAAATAAAATAAATTTTAAAAAAGAAAAAAAGAAATACATAATACGGAACCAGCAGATGGCATAACGTTTATGTCACTGGACCCCTCCATGATTGAGCACTGTATGAGTCCCCAACTCAGAAGCAAGAAACACACACCAGGTGTATGTGTATACACCATGCCCAAAATCCTGAGAGTAGAATGGAGGATAAGGGATCGTGGCATGGCCATCACCCCCAGAATAGATTTCTCACTTCCTTTCTCCCTGTCTTTCTCTATCTCCATGGTGAAAACATGCAACCTTTGGCAGAAATCTCTCTTAAAAATGCAGAATACGGGAACCAGCAGTTAGCGTAATGGCTATGTTTCTTGACTCCCACGTAGTCGACCGCGGTTCGCGTCCCGGAACCAGTGGCTTAAAACTCACACCAGGCGCGTGTGTGTGCGTGCCCAAGGTCCCAAGAGGAGAATGGAGGAGAAAGGACTGCGGTGTGACCATCCCCTCTGGGGGGTGATTTCTCGCTTTCTGTCTCTATGTCTCTCTCTGTCTGTCTGGCGAGTGCACATGCCCTATAGCGAAAACCTCTCCAAAAAAAAAAAAAAAGTGAAAAAAAAATGCAGAATACCATACCTGCTAAATCAGAATGTGCACCTTAACAATGCTACAGTTTGAGAAGCTCTAACCCACACTGAGTCTGCTCTTAAATTCCTTTCACCTGAACTTGCCCTTTTGGAATCTAGACTCTCATGTTCCTCTCTACTACATCTCCCAAAATGAAACTGCAAAAGAACTGCATTAGAACATTTTTCCAAGGGACTTTTTATCAGGCTAAATTTCCCCTGTCCTCTCCATAACTAGCCCTACTTTCTTCTGTTTAATATCTTACTTTGGCCCACCTAATACCATCCCCTGCACTAGCAATATGTGATGACCGACTATCTATACTTACATTCACCTATGGCAGATTAATCAGCTCTGCCTGAATGGGCACCTCAATCCTTAACGCCTTGCCAATAGTGAGAAAGACAGAAAGGCTGGGGAAATTGTGTTCTACTTCTCTGACAAGTTTGAGTATTGGAAGCCACTTTGTATTTTTCCTGTATTTCTAATCCCTACTCTTCCTTTTTCTAAGGGATCATTTTACCGTCCTCCACTAAGTGCAC
Organism: Tupaia belangeri chinensis; assembly: GCF_000334495.1. NCBI lineage: Eukaryota > Metazoa > Chordata > Mammalia > Scandentia > Tupaiidae > Tupaia > Tupaia belangeri. Next base: position 3,308 of record NW_006206660.1, read on the forward strand.
GTTCTCCTTAATTTACTCCCTTTACTCCTCGCCTTTCTCATTCTCCACTCCCTCCTTTACTCCTTTCCTGGTCTTTATTTCCTCAGATCTTAGTGTGTCTTGCAATAGAACTAATAAGTGAGCTCCTTTAGTGGCTCTTTGTCTACACTGTTGAAGACACCTGTTAAGATATACAACTTTTTACCATTTCACTTCTCTTTTTCATTACTGTGCATTTAATAGGTGACTTTCTTTGGCTATTAGAATATATCAGTGTTCATATTATAAAAAACATTCTATCAAATGATTTTTTGTAAAACGAAATCCTTACCTTCCTGTTGCCTATGTGTTTTATTTGTTCCTTTTCGGTCTATAGCCCCAGAGGAAGAGCTATCACACTTCAATGGAATATTATCAGTGATGCTCTGTTAAAATTAATATCAATAATGAGTTGCATAAAGATTTCCTAATCATTTCACAAACTAAATCATGTATAGTAATTGAATATATAAATAATAATAATAATAAATTCAATGGTCATTTTCTAATAAAATATTTGATTTTTCTATTTTAAAAGCAATTACTTAAAAAGATATACTAAAAGCCACAACAGTTCAATAGAAAAATGCAGACATGCTCCCACCACCAACCTT
>NW_006206661.1:0-2872 GCF_000334495.1 Tupaia belangeri chinensis
GGGGGTGATTTCTCGCTTTCTGTCTCTATGTCTCTCTCTGTCTGTCTGGCGAGCGCATGCGCCCTACAGTGAAAATCTCTCCAAAAAAAAAAAAAATAAGAAACTTTTAATGTAGATACCACAGACTCTAAAGGAGGGAAGTGGGTGATAGAGGGTGGGTGAGAAGGGCAAAGGGAAAAAACTTTTAACCACCTAAAAAAAGGAAAGTTTTCTGTTAAAAAAAAAGTTCTGTAATTTTTGCTTTAGAAAAATAAAAATTATTTATAAATTTAAAATTTTAAAGAGTTCTATCATTTGCACCTTATTTATGAGCATTTGGTACTTATGAGAAGTCTATTCAGACCTCTTTATGCACTATGGGCTAAGATTTGAATATTACTTGGATTATATCATTTAATTTTTACACATGAATTTTCCATGAGGTCTACATTTAGGAACATTTTTTAAAATATTTATTTATTTATTTAATTTCATTTGTTGCTAATCATTTTTTAAATTTTGATCAGAGAGAGGCAAGGAGAGAGAGAAAGGGAAAGCGAGAAAACAATCCTCCAGGTCCAGAACTCGAACCATGGTTGGCCATGTGGGAATTCAGTGCTCTTAACCACCATGCTACCTGACAGCCCCAGGAACATGTTTTATATTTGCAGAAATGGGACTCAAAAATGTTAAGTGATCTGCCAATGTAGGAACCAAGTAAGGGTTAGCTTTGATTCAGACTCCATCAGGATGTTTCTATGTCTCATTCTCTGGGTCAGCAGTTATCAGATGGAATAATGGTACCTCCAGGGAACACTTGGGAATGTATAGCAAAATTTTTGTTTGTTACAACTGAGGAGGTGTCCCTCATGCCTTGTATGTTTAGCATCACAGAATGCGCAGGATAACATCCACCACAGAGAATTATTTATCCCAAAAGTCAGTGGTAACATGGGCCAGCAGGATGCATGGCAATTAAGACAGCTAGATCCCACACAGCCAACTGAATGGTTCATGTTCCAGGCCCAGTGGCATCAAGGTCATGTCACGCAAATATGTGTGAGTACCCCAAATCCTGAGAGGTGAATAGAGGACAAGGAATTGTGGCATGTCCATCTCCCTTTGGGGGTGATTTCTCACTTTCCTTTTCTCTCTGTCTCTGTCTCTCTGGTAAGCACATCCCATATAACAATTTTTTTAAAAAGCAATAGGAAAAAATCTACATGGACATTAAAATTGGTTACATGTAATGTCTATATTGTAATAAGTGGAATGATTATAGTGAATTCTTTTTATTATTTGTTGTACAAAAAGAAATGCCTCAACAAATTAGAAGACCCCATAGGAGAACTACTTACATGCTGAGAAATTCAAGAACAAATATAATAGGTTAACTAGAAGAAGAAAATAGCATTTTTTTTCCTACACAAGTCAAGACTGACTGCTGATGAAAACTTTATGCAACTGAAAGGGATCCTGGCATAGTTTCTTATACATCTCTAAATAATTAAATGTCCCTCCTTTGGAGTATGTGATAAAATACCCTCCTGGTAGGAGACCTTTCTAGTCTGCTAATCAAAGATTTAGACATGAGGTTCTAGGACTCTATACATTATCTGAAGGAATTGGTTTATTTCTTTGTTAGATAGAGAGGGGAGTTGGAAGTGAAGAATATTTAAACAAGGAATATTTACCTCTGAAGGGGGCCTGAATCCTTGAAGTAAAATTTCCACAGGGGTTCATTAAGCATATATTTTGATTTTCTTTTCTCTAAGAGTACCTAGCCACTGATGGCAAAGGTGAAAGAGGACATCCTTCAAGACTTGAGTCAGATGGGGACAAGCAGCATAATTGCTATGTTGCTGGACTCCCATGTAGTCGACCATGGTTCAAGTCCCAAAACCAGTGGCTTAAAACTCATGCCGAGTTGGTGTGCATGCATACCCAAGACCCCGAGAGGAGAATGGAGGAGAAGGGATTGTGGGGTGGCCATCACTTTATTTCTCACTTTCTGTCTCTCTGTCTCTTTCTGTCTTTCTGGCAAGTGCATGTGCCTTATAAAAACAAAACAAACAAACAAAAAGACTTGAGTCAGATGTAGAAGTTTTAGTTGGCTTTGACCATTAGAATATGTTGACATTTACAGTGGATCACAATGATACTTCTTGCATATCAGTAAATGGAAACTCTTATACTGCTGGTGGGAATGTAAATTAGTACAACTTTTAATATGGTGGCTCCTCAAAAATCTACAAATAGACCTACCCTATGACAAACTTTGAAATTTCTTTGTGCCTCATCAAAAGCATCTGAAGCTAAGGATCGTGGTAGCTGCCCAAAGTTTCGTAGCATAACACCATTCTCTGCCTTGATGAATAAAGAACAGCAATTTTCTAGAGATATCAAGTACTGTGTCCCCATCACAATTAAATGCTTTGCAGTTTCAAGAGACCTCATCAAGTATCTCAGACTTTGGAGAACAGTTGAACTTGGTATTAGGAAAAAGTGCTAAGGAGGTTAGACCTGGGAAGGGAGATGAGTTTAAGGAGGAATAATAATGACACTATTCACTCAACTTCTCACTTGATCTCTTGGGAACAGAGAATGATCAGAAAAATATTTATTTTTGCTCAGACCAGTGTCCCACAGGATATCAAGTTCCCAGGAGTTGGAGCCACAAGACAGAAATGTCTCCAATGAGCATATATCAGGAGTTGTAAATATCTCCTCTGCTGTTGTCCTTGTGCAGGTCAGGACATGGTTAATGTTTCTCTTGTAGTCCTAAACTTACCTATGAAACTGGTGCTTCATTCCTTCCTGCTGTCTTGTCTGAGAGTATAGTTTTAGTCTCTCTGATTACCCATTCAGGGAGGAATTCAGATTCCCAGATGGA
>NW_006206661.1:3752-14009 GCF_000334495.1 Tupaia belangeri chinensis
CCCAGTGCTAGTCAGGACAGAAAGCCTCCAGGCTTCTCTACCTCTGCCTGTGTTGGGCCTCTGGGTTTAGCTTCAGGGCTGTGAAGCCTCCCTCCCCCCTGCCAGGGCTTTCCCACAGATCCCAGTGCTAGTCAGGACAGAAAGCCTCCAGGCCTCTCCACTTCTGCCCATGTTGGGGCTCTGGGTTCAGCTTCAAGACTGTGAAGTCTTCCACCCCAGCCAGGGCTCCACTGCAAACCCCAGTGGTAGTCAGTTATGCAAGTGTCTCCCTCTTGTTCTTTTATGTCCCTCCTAATATTTTTTCTTTAAAAACAAACAAACAAAACAAAGCAAAAATAAAATCTTTTCTGCCCTGCTTGTGTCTTTCTCTTGTTAATCTGTTTCTTTTCTTCCCTCACCTAGGACTGAAATCCTCGAGGTTTCTCCACCTCTGCCTGTGTTGGGCCTTCACCAAGAGCACTGCACAGTTTTCCATTTTTAACCCAATTTCATTTTCTGTAATGTGATTTCTAATTTTTTTTTACTCTTTTTCCTGTAGTACTTTCCTTCTTTTTTCTTTGCTTTTTCTTTCCCTTTCTATTTCCTACTCTTTTTCTTTACCTTACTCTCCTGTTTTACTGCTCAGCCCTTACCTACTGACTAGGCATAGTAGCTAAATATTTGAGCATTGTGAGTTTTAGAGAACTCTTTGCACCTTACTGTAGTGGTTGCAAAAATAGTGAAATTCCCTTTCATAAATCCAATTGCAAAACTCCTATTTTTCCTGCACTGGAAAACACAGTAGAAGGGAGAATTATTTCACAGTAATGGAAACATATGAGCTCACAGTCACAGAATCCTTCTTCAACAAGTTAGGCAGAAGTGATACATTACAAAATGACTGAAAATCAGAGAAGAGCCTCAAGGATGAAAGAATCAAGTAATAAATATCCAGCAAGGGAACATTGTAACTTGTCTCCAAGTAGGGAAATATTAGAGGATATTACCAAAATGTTAGAAAAAGAATTTAGAATATTTATGATAACAACATTCTATGCAATGCAAGAGAAAAGAGACATTGAGCTCCAAGAGATGAGGAAGTCTTTCCATGATATGAAAGAAGAATAGGACTCCATAAACAAGAATCATACAGAACTGTTACATATGAAGGCTATAATACAGGAAATTAAACCTCCTTTGAAAGTATTAAAGGGAGGTTAGACCATGCAGAAGATCAGATTTTGAAAGTAGAAGACAAAACTTCTAACCTAGAAAATTATCAAAAGTACTAAGAAAACAGCCAAGAAAACTGAAGATAATATACAAAAATATTAATTACCATGAAACGCCCAATATCTGAATAATTGGTATTGCAGAAAGTGAAGAAACCAGTAAGGGCATGCATAATCTACTCCACAAAATTCTGGAAGAAAAATTTCCAAGTTTAGAGAGGCATTCAAACATCTAGACCAAAGAAATACAAAGAACCCCAAGTAGAATCAATCAAAGAAGATCTTCTCCATGGCACATTATAGCTAGAATGACCAAAAGGACAAAGACAAGATACTAAGATTTGGGAGACAGAAATGTCATATCACCTCCTTCCCTCAGGCTAACACCAGATGTCTCATTGGATATAATACAAGAAGGGAAAGAATGGGGAAATATATTCAAAGTGTTAAATGAAAAACAATTTCAACCAAGAATACATTACGTGACAAGATTATACTTCATATGGGAAAATAAAATAAAAGTGTTATCAGATAAACAAAACCTAATAGAATTTACGAACTTCAGAACTTCAGACCAACTCTTCAAGAAATTCTGAAAGGAGTACTATACCAAGAAAACTAAAGACAGGCAGACAGCAATTAGAGAAAAAACAAAAAACAAAAAACAAAAAACAAACAAACAAACAAAAAGAAAACAAGAATATGGCCAACTTAATGGTAGGGATAAGTCTGGAAATATTGATAATAACATTGAATGTTAATGGATTAAATTCTTTGATCAAGAGATACGAACTGGATGAATGGATTAAAAATTAGAAACCTCCCTCTGCTGCCTACAAGAAACCTATCTCATGGATAAAGACATACATAGACTAAAAGTGAAGGACTGGAAAAAGGCATTCCATTAAAATGGAAACCAGAAAAGAGTGGAACTCGATATAGTGATTTCGGACAAAATGAATTTTAGGACAAAAACAGTAAGAAGAGACAAAGAAGGGCATTATATAGTAGTAAAAGAGCTAATTGTCCAAGAAGATATAACATTATAAATATCTATGCACCAAACTCAGGAGCACTCAAATATGTAAAGGAAAGACTGTGAGATATAAAAAGAAACATAAACTGTAACACAATAATTGTTGGGGCTCTCAACAACCCATTATCTGCTTTAGTCAATGAGACAAAAAATAAGCAAAGATATCCAGGACTTAAATGATACCATAAATCAGATGGACTTGATAAACATCTATAGAACTTTCCACCCCTCAAAATACAAAATATACGTTTTACTCATCCCCACATGGTATTTTCTCAAAGGCTGACCACATCATAGGGCACAAAACCAGCCTTTATAGATTCAAAGGCATATAAACTATATCCAACATTTTCTCTGATCATGATGGAATTAAACTTGATATCCATCTGAGGAAAAACCCTCAAAAATACACAAATACATGGAAACTAAATAATCTACTTCTGAATGACTTCATGACTATTGAAGAGATTAAGACTGAAATCAAAAGATTCATGGAAACAAATGATAATGAGTACATAAGTTTTCATAATTTATGGGACACAGAAAAAGCAATCATAAGAGGGAAGTTCATAGCAGTGTGCATAAGAAAAAAAATGAAGAGGTGGCAAAAGAACAACCTAACATCATGCCTCAGGGAATTGGAAAAACCAACACCAAAAAGAAAAAAAGTCCCAAAAATGCCAGGAGAAAAGAAATAATAAAGATTTGAGCAGAGATAAGTGAAATAAAAAATAAACAAATTATATAGAAAATAAAGCAAAAGCTGGGTTTTTTTTTGAAAAAATAAACAAGATTGACACACCATTAGCTACACTATGTATGGAGAGAAAGGAACCAGGTAAATCAAATTTGCAATGAATTACACATTACAACAGACATAACAGAAATACAAAACATCATTAGAAGATACATCAACAAACAAGAAAACTTGGATGAGATGAATAAATGCTTGGAGATGTATAATCTACCAAGATTGACTCAAGAGGACATTGAAACCCTGAATAGACCTGAAACAAGCAATGAAATTGAATCAGTAATAAATAACCACACAACAGTCAAAAGTCCAGGTCCCAATGACTTCACTGCTGAATTTTATAAAACTTTTAAAGAGGTAACCGTCATTCTACTCACACTGTTTCTAGAGATCCAAAAGGAAGGAACCCTTCCATATTTAATCTAAGAAGCCTCCATTACCCTCATTCCCCAAACAGATAATATGACAAAAAAGGAAAACTACAGACTTATATCTCTGATGAATATAGCTTAAAAAAATTCTCAACAAGATGTTTGCTAACGGTATTCAACAATATATTAAAAAAAGTTATTTATTATGACCAGGTAAGCTTTATTCCAGGGGTACAAGGGTGGGTCAATATACACAAAACCATAAATGTAATACATCATATTAACAGAAAGAAAGATAAAAAATATATGATCATTTCAATTGATGCAGAAAAAAGCATTTGACAAGTACAACATTCTTTCATGATTAAGACTCTCAGAAAAATTGGCATAGAAGGCTAGTTTCTAAGCATAATAAAAAACATCTATAAAAAACCTATAGCTAACATTATACTGAATGAGGAAAAGCTGAAAGCTTTTCCACTAATAACTGGTATAAGACAAAGCTGCACACTTGGTCCGCTTCTATTTAATATAGTACCAGAAGTCTTAGCCAATGTGATCAGACAACAAAAGGAAATAAAAAGGCATTTCAATGGAAAAAAAAAAAGCTGAAATGATCTCTGTTTGCAGATGACATGATTGTATACATAGAAGACACAATAGTATCCATAAAAAATCATCTTGAAGTAATAAATGCACACAGAAGGATACAAAATTAACTTACAAAAATCTATAGTATTTGTATACAACCAACAAGCAGGCAGAGACAGAACTGAAGAAAGTAATACCTTTTACCATAGCCACAAGAAGTTTAAGATACTTAGGAATAAAACTAACCAAGGAAGTCAAAGATCTCTATAAAGAAAACTACAAAAAACCTTAAAAAAAAAAAAAGTCAAAAAGAATACAAAAAAGTGAAAGGATATCCCATGTTCCTTTTATTTATTTTTTTTGAGAGGTTTTTGCTATAGGATACATGCGCTTGCCAGAAAGACAGAGAGAGACAGAAAGACAGCGAGAAAACACCCCCCGGGGCAATGGCCATGCCACAATTCCTTCTCCTCCATTCTCCTCTCCGGATCTTGGACACACACACACACACACACACACACACACACACGCACACCTGGAATGAGTTTAAGCCACTGGGTTTGGAACTCAAACCGCTGTCGACTACATGGGAGTCCAGTGACATAGCCATCATGCCAACTGCTAGTCTCCCGTCTTCTTATGTGCACTAATTGCTATGAACTTCCCTCTTATGACTGCTTTTGCAGTGTCCCAAAGCCTATGAAAACTCGCGTCCTTATTGTCATTGACTTCTGTGAATCTTATGATTTTAGTCTTTATTTCTTCAGTAGTTGTGAAATCAATTAGGAGTAGGTTATTTAATTTCCATGTATTTGAGTATATTTGAGGATTCTCTTGAAATTCAAATCAATTTTAATTCCATTGTGGTTGGGGAAGGAGCTGTATATAATTTCTATGCCTTTGAATCTGTAAAGGCTTGCCTTGTGCCCTATCATACGGTCAATCTTTGAAAAGGTTCCCTGTGAGGGTGAGAACAAAAGTGTATCTCGTGGGTTTTGGGTGGAAAGTTGTATAGGTGTCTGTTAAGTTCATTTGATTTATGGTGTCATTTAGATCCTTTATTGCTTTACCAATTTTTTGTCTATATGATTTTTCCAGTGGGGATAATGGGGTGTTGAGGTCTCCAACAATTATTGTGTTACAGTCTATATCTCCTTTTTGATCTGTCTTTCCTTCAAATATTTGAGTGTTCCTGTGTTAGGTGCATAGATATTTATAAGCATTGTATCTTCTTGATTGACTGACTTATTTATTAAAATATAGTTCCCTTCTTTGCCTCTTCGAACAGTTTTTTTTTTTTTTGAGAGAGAGAGATTTTTGCTATAGGGTGCGTGCGCTCACCAGACAGAGAGAGACAGAGAGACAGAAAGAGAGAAATCACCCCCCAGGGGGATGGCCACACTGCAATCCCTTCTCCATTCTCCTCTCAGGATCTTGGGCATGCACGCTCAAGTTTTAAGCCACCGAGTTTTAAGCCACCGAGTCTGGTACTCGAAATGCAGTCAACTACATGAAAGTCCAGCAATATAGCCATTACGCTAGCTGCTGGTCTCAAACAGTTTTTGTTTAAAGGCTGTTTTGTCAAAATAGTATCGCAACTCCAGATCTTTTTTTGGTTCCCATTTTCACGGAAAATATTTTTCCAACCCTTCACTGTAGTCTATGTCTGTCTTTATCCAAGTGATAGGTTTCCTGTAAGTAACAGATAGAGGGTTTCTATTTTTTTCATCCATTCAGCCAGTCTATGTCTCTTGGTTGGAGAATTCAATCCATTGACATTCAATGTTGTTAATTGATATTACCAGACTTGTCCCAACATCTCAGTTGTCCATTGTCTTGGTTGCCTTTTACTTATTTATTTATGGCTGTTCGTTCTTTAGTTTTCCTGGAACAGTACTGTCTTCAGGGTTTCTTGAAGAGCTGGTTTGGCGTTAGCAAATTCATTCATGTTTTGTTTGAGAAGACTTTTTTCCTTTTTTTCCCATATGAAGGATAATCTTGCAAGATATAAAATCTTCATTGAAATTGTTTTTCTCTTAACATTTTCAATATGTATTTTCATTCTTTCCTTGCCTGCATTGTTTCCATTGAGAGGTCTGGTGTTAGCCTGATGGGACGACCTTTGTAAGTCACTTATTGTTTGTCTCTTGCCAATTTTAGCATCTTGTCTTTATCTGTGGTCTTGGCCAGTTTGGCTAAGATGTGCCTTGGGGGAGATATTCTTGGGTTGATTCTATTTGAGGTCTTTGTATTTCTTGGGTCTAGATGTTTGAGTGTCTCTCTAGACTTGGGAAATTTTTTTCCAGGATTTCATGGAATAGATTTTCCATGCCCTTAGTGGTTTCTTCACCTTCTGGGATACCAGTTATTTAGGTGTTTGGGAGTCTAACATAATCTAGTATTTCTTGTATACTGTCCTCATTTTTTTGTTAATTTCTCTATCTTTTTGGTGTTTTTTTCTAGGTCAGAAGTTTGTCTCTTTAGTCAGAGATTCAAACTTCAGCATGGTTTAATCAATTTTTAGTACTTTTGAGAGTTTTTGATTTCTTGCATTACTGACTTCATATCTAAAAATTCCATCTGATTCTTTCTTTGAGTGTCCATTTCTTCTTTCATATCATGGAAGGACTTCCTAATCTCCTGTACTTTGTTGTCTCTTTTCTGTTCCAACTAATAGAATTTTGTCACTACAAATGTTCTAAATTCTTTCTCTGACATTTTAGTAACTTCCTCTTTTGTATTTCGAGAGATGGAGAGTTACTGTGTTCTTTCAATGGAGACATATTTCTTGGTTTATTCAGACCTGAGACTCTTCTACTTCTAGCCATTGGAAGATGTCTTCACTTTTGGAGAATATTTCTTTGACTAAGAGCAAGTGTTTTTCCCTTTTGCTGTGGACTGATGTGTACCAAAGTCTCTCTTCTGTTCTGTTTAGCAATGTGGTCTCAGGAGGAGTATTCTATTCAGGTGTCTGAAAAGCAGTATCCCCCTTTTCACGGGTGATTCAGTAAAAGAAAGCATCCAAGGGAGACTTACAATGCTAAGGCATTTAAGAACTGTGATTCTAGACCTGTCTAGTCCCTCTGGGAGGGTATAGGACAAGGAGGAGAGGACAATATAAGAGGTAAGAAAGCATTAAGGGCTGGAGATGGAACTGGGGCTCTGTTTGTGAGCAGAGGAAAGTCTGTGAGGCAAGGAGGCATAGGAAATTAACAAAAGAAAGAAGAAGAGCAAAAAACTGCCTACCTTTTTGAAGGAGAGCGCTTTGGGTGGGGAGAGCTAGCAGGAACTGGGGCTGGAGCCAGTGGTGGTCCTGCATCAGAGTCCCTTGCTGGATATGCGGCTGGAGTTGGAACTGGGGCTCTGCTCAATTTTGGTAAAGTGTGAAAGAAAAAAAAAAGGCAAACGAATACACATAATCATTTTCTCTCCTATTTCCAGCAATCAACATATACATCATTGGGGGAAATGTTCTTTTCAAAATAATAGGAAAATGTAACATACACAGACTAGGCTCTAGCTCATTGAAAGTGATCAAGAAATTATATGAACAGTAACTCGTACTTAGTAATAATTACCAGGTGTGGGAATTGTACTAATCTATTCTGCTCATTTTATCTCCTTAGAAGCAGACAGGAAGAGAGCGCTATCATTCACCCTCATCACAGAGGTAACTGAGGAAGGCTTGTGAATGCCTGCTGAATGTATGAGTAAATTAACAATGTACCTGTGGTATGCAAGCACCAGTGAATTAAGCAGGAGACCTGGACACTTGGTAAGATGTTTGGAGAAGCCCAAACATCATTCAGAAGATAACTAGAAGAGAATTCCTGACATGAAAGGAGAGAACTGTGGACATAATGTCAGAAGGAGCAGAGATTAAGATGGGGTAAGAGAGAGAACAGGCTGCACTTAAACCTGAGGCTTTGGAGTCAACAGGTTAAGTGGCTGGGTGGTTACTGTGCTGGACTCCCATGTGATGAACCACAGTTCGAATCTCAGACCAGCAGCTTGAAACTCACACCAAGTAAATGTGCATGTGTGCCCCAAATCCTGAGAGGACAATGGAGGAGAAGGAATTGCATTGTTACCATCCTCTCTGGAGGGTGATCTTTTCCTTTCTGTCTCTCTCTGTAACAAAAATCACTCAGAAACAAAACAAAGCCTGAGGCTACCTTTTTGGCTAGCCCTTAAATTTTATTGAATTCTTTTTAGAATAAAGGTTATTAGCATTTAACAGATGCAGGTATGGAAAGTTATCTGTGGAGGATGATGTATGTGGTAATATGTTTGGCTTGATTGACATGCACTGCTTGCATACTTTGAAAACCATATTGCACCCTATAGAGATGTAAAATTATTAAATGTAAATAAGAAGTTATATAATAAATAAATATTAGGTTGTCAGAAAAGTCATGACATATATTCTGTTTGTCTATGCAAAAATGTGTCATGACCCTTCTGACAACTCAATATAATAAACTTTATTACATTCATTTATTGTATGATTTCTATTTACATTTCATCATTTTTCATCTTTATAGTGTACAATATGGTTTTATCAATCAATAAAGTTTATTTATCTAATTATTTATTTTCCTTGAGTGAGAGAGAGACAAAAAGAGGAAGAGACAGACAAGGAAATGGCACTACCTACATCCTGGCACCACAAGGAGAGGGAATGATCCTGATCTCAGTTGGCTGTGTGTATTTGCCCATCACACTCATGGAGGTTTCTGGATGCAAACCAGTAACCTTCCCATGTGAGACTGCTCCTTATTTCATCAAGTTTTACTGCTGTCCCACTGTCCAGCCTCTAATTTTTAAAAAAGTTCTTTTAATCATCGACAGATAATTTTCCAGTTTTGTGTCCTTTAAATGTTTTGCTTTTTTTCTATTTTACCTTAATTCCCTCCCTCTCATCTTCTATCTTCTCACCTTCCTCCCATACTGTCTCTCATGTCCACAGTTGCTCTCCATGCCTTTATACCTCCCAATCTTTCCGTTTCTGCCATAGAGTGCAGACATTCAGTATACATTGTATGGGGATATACGATGCCTCTTTTTTATAGTCTGGCTTTCTTTGTTTAGCAGTGAAACTTTTATATTCATTCACTTTCTATAAAACACAATTTCTTTTTTGAATCTATAGACTTTCATTCATTTTCTTATTCCCAGGCTATATTCCTAGGGTAACTGCCTGTCTGCTCTCTTACTACATTTCTCAAGAACTTACTGTATTCTGCTTGCTCATATAGATGTGCTCACCTAGATGTGTTTTATGAATCTTTTTCTCCCAGGAGGATGAGTAGTAAGGGCAGTGTCTATGTCCTCAATATCTGAGAGATGATGTCCAATGTGGATACTTGGACCACAATGATGTTCTGGAAGACACAAGAGAGTTTCTTTCTTTCCTTGAATTTGTAAACTGCTGTGAGGAAGAAGATGCAGCATTTATTGTTGTCCAGATCCTGAATTCTCATTGCCTCTAATTAAATAAAAAGTGTCTAATTTCATTATTTGTAGGTGATATAAGGAATAGGAATCTGGGAGTTATGATCAAAATGGAAAATTTCCTGTAGATCTTGTCCTCTTGGGGTTATTCTGAGGTTAGAAGAAGGTGTCTCTGAGGCCATTAAACATGTATTTATTACAAATTTAAAATTAGAACTGCTGTATAATCCAGCAAATTAACTACAAGGCATATGAAAAAGTACAGGCAAACCAGTATGTAAAAATATTTGCACTCCAATCTTTATTTCAGGACTATTTACAATTCTCGAGATAGGGAATCAATCTAAGTGTTCATGAGCAGATGAATGAAGAAGAAAAATAATTTTATTAAAGGCAACATGGATGAGCTTAGAGAACATTATTGAAGTGACATAAGCCAGGCACATAAACACAAATACATCAAGTTCTCACTCTATTTCATTTTTTCCTTTCAGTCTTTTTCTTTTTCTTTTTTTATTTTTGCCATAGAGTGAAAAGATAGAATGATGAAGTGGGGAGATTAATGTCTCTGTATTGACTGACATGCATGGCATTCCCTTTTGAAAAAGCAATGTAATACACTGTAAAGTTATATGTAATCCAATGTAATATAAAGAAGATTATGAAGATAATAAAAAAAAAAAAAAAAAAGAGAGAATTGCCCAAAGTCATTCATCTAAGCAGGAGTCAGGTGCAAAGGCTCTGCCCACTTCTCAGTCCAGTGCCCTCCTTCACCATTCCCTGGCCAGCCCTCCAGCCACTGAGATTCAGGCTGTGGCTGGTGCCTCCCAAACCACCTGA
>NW_006206661.1:28225-41950 GCF_000334495.1 Tupaia belangeri chinensis
AAGAGACAGACAAGGAAATGGCACTACCTACATCCTGGCACCACAAGGAGAGGGAATGATCCTGATCTCAGTTGGCTGTGTGTATTTGCCCATCACACTCATGGAGGTTTCTGGATGCAAACCAGTAACCTTCCCATGTGAGACTGCTCCTTATTTCATCAAGTTTTACTGCTGTCCCACTGTCCAGCCTCTAATTTTTAAAAAAGTTCTTTTAATCATCGACAGATAATTTTCCAGTTTTGTGTCCTTTAAATGTTTTGCTTTTTTTTCTATTTTACCTTGATTCCCTCCCTCTCATCTTCTATCTTCTCACCCTCCTCCCATACTGTCTCTCATGTCCACAGTTGCTCTCCATGCCTTTATACCTCCCAATCTTTCCGTTTCTGCCATAGAGTGCAGACATTCAGTATACATTGTATGGATACATACAATGCCTCTCTTTTATAGTCTGGCCTTTTTTGTTTTGCAGTAAAACTCTTTTTTCTTTGTTTAGCAGTAAAACTCTTATACTCATCCACTTTCTATAAAACACAATTTATTTTTTGGATCTATAGACTTTTATTCATTTTCTTATTTCCAGGCTATATTCCTAGGGGAACTGCCTGTCTGCTCTCTTACTACATTTCTCAAGAACTTACTGTATTCTGCTTGCCCATATAGATGTACTCACCTAGATGTGTTTTATGAATCTTTTTCTCCCAGGAGGATGAGTAGTAAGGGCAGTGTCTATGTCCTCAATATCTGAGAGATGATGTCCAATGTGGATAACTGGACCACAATGATGTTTTACAAGAGAGTTTCTTTCTTTCCTTGAATTTGTAAACTGCTGTGAGGAAGAAGATGCAGTGTTTATTGTTGTCCAGATCCTGAATTCTCATTGCCTCTAATTTTAAAATAAAGTGTCTAATTTCATTATTTGTAGGCAATATAAGGAATAGGAATCTGGGAGTTATGATCAAAATGGAAAATTTTCTGTAGATTTTGTCCTCTTGGGGTTATTTCTGAGGTTAGAAGAAGGTGTCCCTGAGGCCATTAAACATATATTTATTATGAACTTAAAATAGAACTGCCGTATAATCCAGCAAATTAACTACAAGGCATATGAAAAAGTACAGGCAAACCAGTATGTAAAAATATTTGCACTCCAATTTTTATTTCAGGGCTATTTACAATTCTCGAGATAGGGAATCGATCTAAGTGTTCATGAGCAGATGAATGAATATGAAAAATAATTTTATTAAAGGCAACATGGATGAGCTTAGAGAACATTATTGAAGTGACATAAGCCAGGTACATAAATAGAAATACATCAAGTTCGCACTCTATTTCATTTTTCCTTTCAGTCTTTTTATTTTTCATTTTTTGCAATAGGGTAAAAAGATAGACAGAGAGAATGATGAAGTGGGAAGATTAATGTCTCTGTATTGACTGACACACATGGCATTCCCATTTGAAAAAGCAATGTAATACACTGTAAATTTATATGTAATCCAATGTAATGTAAAGAAGATTATGATGATAATAAAAATAAATTTAAAAAAAAAGATAGAGAAAGAGGAAAAGTGATAAATCATCCCCCAGGAGGGATGGCCACACTGCAATCCTTTCTCCTACAGTCTTCTCTCAGGATTTTGGGAATGTATGCATATGTGCCCAGCATGTTTTTTTTCAGGCTGCTGGGGTCAAGACTTGAACCTTGCAGTCAACCATATGTTACTCAGTGCCTTAACCACCATTCCACCTGCTGGCCCACTCATGTTCTCACTCTTATGAGTAAACTAAAAGAGATGACTTAATAGCAGTACATAGTAGAAAAATGATTACAAGAGGCTGCGAAGAAAAGGGTGGAGAAGGGGAGAGAGATATGTTGATTCACAGAAACAAAATTACAGATAAATATAAGAAAACAAAGAACAGAATACTCACTGTAATTAACAGTAATTCAATTTGTATTTCAGAATAACTAGATATATAGTGATTGAATGTATATAAATAAATAAATAAATTTTAAAATAATCTTAAAAAAGAGGATTTGAAGGTCAGCCAGGTGGGATGGTGGTTGACTGGATTCCATATGGTCAGTTTCAAGGTTAGAGCCTTGGACCAGGTGGTTTGAAAAATGTGTTGGGGATATATACAAGCATGTCCAAAATCTCAAGAGGAGAATAGAATGTAAATGACTGCAGTGTGGCTATTCTCCCTGGGGTGTGCTTTCTCACTTTCCCTGTCTCTCTTTCCTTCTTTATCTCTCTACAGCAAGTATATAAACTCTATAGCTATTTTTATTATTTTTTTAAATGGAGATTTTAGGGCTGGCAGGTGATGTGGTGGTTAAGGCTCTGGACTCCCACATGGCTGATCACAGTTTAAATCCCAGACCTGGCTGCTTGCTTTCACTCTTTCTCTCTCAGTCTCTCCCTGGTCACAGTGAAGAAGAAGAATAAATAAAATTAAATCAATATTTCTTTAAAAAAAATATTTTGAATGTTCCAACACATGTAATGGCAAATGATTGAGATGATATATATGCTAATTTCCTGAAATAATAATTATGCATGTATTCTTATAATGAAAAAACAAATTGTACCCCACACATGTATACAATGATTATCTGTCAATTAATAAAGTATTTATTGGCCCCCACCAAGAGTTCCAGCAGCTCTGGTGGGAGGAGTCATAGGGTTTATCTGCTCAACTCTACAAAGGTTCTAGGTGTGCTGTGGCCTCTCAGGCACTCAGCACGCAACCTGTCTGCAGCCAAGATGCCCAAGAGGAGGGTCAGCTCAGTCCAGGGGGGTAGCCAAGGAAAAGCCCAAGAGGAGACTGGCAAAGTTGTCAGCCAAACCTACTCCTGCAAAAATGGAGATGAAGCCAAAAAAGGTGGCAGAGAAGGATAAATCTTCAGACAAAAGAACGAAAACAAAAGGGAAAAAGGGAGCAAAGTGGAAACAGGCTAAAGTGGCCAATGGAGACTCTAAAGAAGATTTACCTGCAGAAAATGAAGAAACTAAAAATGAGAAGAGTCCACTCTCTGATGAAGCAGGCAAGAAAGAAGTCAAGTCTGAGTAATGTCATATATCATGTCTTATCAATGGTCCCTGTCTCCCTTCTTATACAATCCAGAGGCATATTTTTATCAACTATTTTGTAAATGCTAGTTTTTTAGTAGCTCTAGAAACATTTCTAAAAAGGAGAGAATCCCACTTCATCCCATATTTTAAGTGTAAATGCTTTTTTTAAGAGGTGAAATGATTTACTGGTTGTTTATTTTCTCAGTACAACCAGAAAATAGTGGAATATTGACTTATAAGAGACTCGACTCTCTTGCGTGTCAGCTTAACATTCCATAGGTGGTGGCAGGTGGGTAGGTTTTTTTTTTTTTTTTTTTGTGGAGAGATTTTTGCTATAGGGTGCATGCGCTCACCAGGCAGACAGAGACAGAGAGACAAGAAGTAAGAAATCACCCCCCAGGTGGGATGGCTACGCCACAATCCCTTCTCCTCCATTCTCCTCTCGGGATCTTGGGCACACATGCACACACACCCGGCATGAGTTTTAAGACACCGGGTCCAGTACACGAACTGTGGTCGACTATATGGGGGTCCAGCAACATAGCCTTTATGTTAACTGCTGGTAACAGGTGGGTAGTTTTTATATCCTAAATACAAAACATACTAAATAGCAGTTTGGAGTCACAGTCGTGCATTTAATGTGTCTTGACTATTTAAAGTCACTTGCATTATGATTTTTAGTAGTATTGTTTCCTAAAAAAAAAAAACACTCTTTGATTGTTGCTCTCCCTGTCAGAATTGTGTGCACTCTATAGCATCTTTGGTCATGATAGTCCAGTTTTTCTAATAATTTTGTTAACGTGCTGTGAAAATTGGAAATTTGAGTAAGTAGTGTGTATGATACTAAATTGTGATTTGGTGGAACTTTGGTGTAACAGCTTTCAAGATTTAAAGAAAGTGGTTCTTGATATTGTCTTAATAAAAATTTGCCTACAAATTTGAAACTGGAATGTCACTAGAATAACTTAAAAAAAAACATGATACTTGGCTTTTTCAACTTTTGATATGTATGTTAAGAACTGAGTACAAATTGAAATATCTCTACTGATCCTCAACACATTGAATAAATATCAATTACAAAAGAAAAAAAATGCACTTATTATGGAAAAAATCCAAACAAATACAGAAGTAGAATGAAGAATCTAATAAATTTCATGCACCTTTCTTTTTTAAAAGCAATATTTTTTATTATTATATTTTTTATATTACATTGAATCACATATAAGTTTACAGTGTATCACATTTATTTCATGAAGGAACACTATGCATATCAATCAATGCAAAGACATTAAAATCCCCATCATCATCATCAGATAGCTTTTCATTATATCTTTTCAGATTATTATTATTCCAATTATTTTTTTAAACATTAAATCACGACTTATCATTTTGCTTGTAAAAAGACTTTACCCAACATGAGATACTTCTCCAGTTGAGAATACTATACATGTCATCAACAGGTAATAAACCATTTATGTGTCCCACTAATGTCATGCCTCTCTGTTTGTTCTCTTGCTATTCTTCTCCATACTCTTCTCTTCTCCTGCCCCGATCCACACTGTCTTCATCATCACTATTTTTACATTTTATTTATTTATTTATTTTTGGAGAGTTTTTTTTTCACTATAGGGCGTGTGTGCTTGCCAGACAGAGAGAGAGAGAGACAGAAAGTGAGAAATCAGCCCCCAGGGGAGATGGCCATGCCACAATCCCTTCTCCTCCATTCTCCTCTCGGGATCTCATCGTGGCCATGCACGCGCACGCGCCCAGTGTGACTTTAAGTCATCAGGTCTGGGACTCAAACTGCGATCGACTACGTGGGAGTCCAGCGACATAGCCATTATGCTAACTGCTAGTCCCTTCATCATCACTATTTTCATGGCTTTTATTCCCTCCAATGTTTCTATCTCCACTATAAAGTGCAGATAGTTGATATATATTAGGTGAATAAATACAATATCTTTCATATCCTAGCTTGCTTCACTCAACAATAGATTCTCCATATCTGATCACTTTCTATCAAATTCCAGGGTCTTGTTTTTTTATCACTGAGTAATATTCCATAGAGTATACATGCCATGCTTTTTCAATTCATTCATCAGTTTGTGGACATTTGGGTTGGTTCATTGTCTTAGTGATCGTAAATAATGCTGCAATAAACATTGATGTGCAAGTGATTTTCTGACTGAGCATTCTCCTGTCCTTGGGGTAGATACCCAGAAATGTGATCGCTGGATCAAATGGTAGTTCTATTTGTAGATCTTTGAGGAACCTCCATATTGTTCTCCACAGTGGCTCAACCAGTTTACATTTCCATCAACAATATAGGAGAGCTCTCTTTTCACCACATCTCCAACGCTCATTGCTTTTTATATTTTTAATATTTGCATCTTTGCCAGTCTGAAAGGGTCATGCACCTTTCTTTGAGTCCAACAATTACTGATCCATGGCCCTCCTTTACCTATATGTACTCAGTTCAGTTTCACTCTTCCCTACAAATGGAAAATTTTTTAGAAGTTTCTTTATCAGGCTCAGAATATGGTGTGAAGGTTAAGGTGGTTGGATCCCACATGGCCAACTACGAAGTCTAAACCTGGTGACTTAAAAATCTCACCAGGCATATATGCATGTGCATGTGACCAAAATCCCAAGAGAAGAAAGGAGAAGGGATTGCAGTGTGGCCATTTCCTTTGAGGGATGCTTTTTCACTTTCTCTTTCTATCTCTCTGTCTCTCTCCAATGAGCACGCATGTCCTCTATCAAAAAATAAAACCAAACAAAAACATACCACATTACCATGACCACAGATACAAAACTATTATAAAAACAGTTATACAGTACCATTAAGTGCCCTAAATCTCTGAATGTTCTTGAACAGGAATTCATGACATTTTCATTGTTAGCATTTATGCTATTCACAGTGTTAGAGGCTGTTCTCTGCATTTTAGGATATTGAGAAGCAGGCAGTCTCATTAGGTCCCAGGGGTGAAAACAAAGATCTTCCATATATGTCTTTTTGCTTTTTCTTCAATTTGATATAGGTCATGTGTGCTCGCCAAAGAAAAAGAAGGAGAGAGAAGGAAAGTAAACATCAATCAGCCTTCCTGGGGGTGATGGCCAAACCACAATCTAGTCTCCTCTTGGGATTTTGGACGCACATGCACACATGCCTGGTGTGTTTTTCAAGCCCCCAGGTCTGAGACTCAAACCACAGATTCTGCCATGTGGCTTCTAATTACTTTAACCTCCACACTATCAGCTGTTGTGAGATATTTCTAAGTGTACATCAGAGGCAAAAGTGTCCCTAAAGAGAACCAATGGCTTGAGCACAAGAACTGTAGATGGGGGTCAGCAGGTGGTATAGTGGTTGAGGTTTCATACTTGCATATGGCTAACCATAGTTCAAGTCCCAGACCTGGAAGTTTGAAACACACTGAGCATGTAGGTATGCATGCTCAAAATCCTGAGAGGAGAATGGAAGAGAAGGGATCATGGCATAGCTATCCCTTGTAGGATGATTTCTCACCTTCTGTGTAGGGACACGTTTGGAGAGAGACTCTGAAGTGTAGGGACATGTTCTGAGAAAACACCACCTGTCCCTTTGGGCTTTGGCAGAACCTTGCAACTTGTCTTTTCCTTGACCCTTGCTGCAGGCAGAGCAAAGGGTGGAAATTGCTAGAGGCATTCCAACAGACACATCTGATGGAATTCAGGAAACATCTTGACCCCAATTCACCAAGTCCAATCCCACTCTGCATCTGTAAGATTCTTTAGCCTTATCTGGGCATGGTGATGCCCTCCTTATGGAGAGATTCTTTAACTTTATGTTTCTTTTCCACACCTGCAGCTAGGCTTCTCTACATTAGAAAAGAAGATAATGGGATTTTTTCTTGATGGGATTATCATCAAGGAATACATCTGGCTCAGTATGTCTAAGCCCTTATGGATTTGTTACCTGCTTCGTATTGTCTGTAACACACCAACATATCTATGGAATGTCATGAAATACACATATGTAATGTCACTTTGCCTTATAAATAAAGATGCCCAATTTGTCTGGGCGACACAAGTTGTGACACAAGTTGCTTGTGTTACATAGGCTCAGGTTGCCTGTGTCCACTGTTACTCTGTCTCTCTGTCTCATTCTTTCTGATTCCCAGATCCTTTTGTGATGAAGGGCTTCCTCTTTCTCTTCCTCTTTCTCTTCCTCACCATCAGCCCCCTGATTATGATTCAACTCGAGCCACCCCCGGGGGCAGATGCTGACACTTCTGTCTCTCCAGTGAGTGTGCATGCCTTGTAGTAAAAAAATAGAGAAAGAGAGAGAGAGAGAGAGAGAGAGAGAGAGAACTGGAAACACTTGACAGGTTTTCAAGCAAAACCTATCTTTTACTTGATTTGTAATTTTAGGCAGATCACTTAAGCCTTCTGAACCCCATTTATATAAATGCAGAATGAGATTCATATCAGTACAAACCACAAATGCTGGGTTTTTTTTTTCTAGATGCAGTCTACACATGTTTAGGAGGCTCAAAACTATGACACAAAGTATTTTCAAAACCTGACTTCACCTTGAAAGACAGCCATCACTTTCTTCTAATGCAGGCAACATACAGAAGTGGGATGAGGACAAACCATTCTGAAAACAGAAATTATCAGATGAGTTTAGCCCAGCACTTAAGAGCCTGATATCCATGAACATTGGTAAACTCTCTTACCTGGAAGGACGAGAAATACGAAGGTGAAAAACAAGCAGGGCAAGAGGTTTTTGGCTGTATTCCAATAATCTCAGTACAAGAATTAAGTCATGTGCAAGACTGGTTTTTTTTTTTTTCAATTTACCCTTAATCACTGTGCATCTTTGCAATGTACAACATGGCTCTTCGGAGCATGGATACAGTGCATATTAGTCAAGTCATAGACATTACCATATACATTATCATCAACAAATAACTTTTAATTTTTTTATCTATTAAATGTTTTTGTTTGTTTCTTTTTTCCCTAATTCCTTCCATTGCACTCTCTATTAACTGCCCCTTCCTATACTGTCTCTAGTATCTTTAATTATCCTCCCGTCTATTATACCTTATAATCTTTCAGTTCTACTATGGAGCACAAACATTCAGATTACAGTAAGAGGGACATACAATGCCTGTCTTTCATATTCTGACTTGCTTCACTTAGCACTAAATCTTTCTTATCCATCCACTTTCTATCAAATGCCAAGTCTCATTTTATTTTTATGGCTGAGTAGTATCCCATAATGTACATTTGCCCCATTTGTGCCTAACTGGGGCAACCCTCGGATATCTGGCAAGGGCATCTGCAGAGTGATGTTGCCCCAGGCTTCAGTAGTTCTCCTGGAAACAGCAGGGGATTTTTAATTTAACTCTATAATCCCTAGAGAAACCCTTCTTAAAGTTAGGCAGCATAAAATTCAGCACCTGGGGTTTGGGAGATTTGGACTGAGGTTTTCCCATTTTGCCCAGCTGAATTTCTCTGACTTTTTCAGTTATTAAATGCCTGCACTTCCCAAAGGGCTTGGGAGATCACTGGTTGGATTAATAGACTCTGAAGGGAGGGTAGCTCCTGGGGATGGGTCTTAGTCCAGAGGTTTGGAAGTCATGCAGTGTTCTCCTAGGGAGACTGCTTACAGGGTCAGATTGAGCAGGCAATAAGTTTATTGAACTCTTTAGGGGGACCTTGACCAAGGGCTGCAATTATTAAGATCATGGAGGTTTCTCCCTGGGGTCCTTCTTGTCAACTCTCCAGTGGCTTATATTCTGGTGCTAAAGGGGGATACTCCTGTGGTGGATGACAAATGGAGTGGAGACAGAAAAGGGAACAGATGTCTGTAGTACTAATCAATGAGGGAAGGAGGTCTAGGTAGAGATTAATGCCTGCCCTCTTCTTTCTCAGGCAGAGTAAGCAGGTTTTGTTCCACAGGAAAGCCTTTGTAAGAGAGTCAATATGGGCTCCAGGAGGATGCTTTTCATCACATTTGAGAAGAACTCATGCCACAGCTTTCAGGGACAAAATTTGTGACCTGACATTTACTCTGCCTATTTACCTCTGCAGGGAAAGTCCTCCCAACTGTCCCTGTGTTTCCCCTCCCATGAATGATGTCCCAAAACAAACAAAGGATGGGTGCCCCCCCCAAAGTGTTTTGGCCATGTCCCTCATGGGTTTTGTGTTTCCTTGACAATAGGAGGTTGGATATAGAATCTCCACCAAATTACACACATAGAGAGGGTAGGGGGCCCTCAGTATGTAATTAGAGGAGTCTGATCTTGTGGGGCCCCAGGATCAGTTTGAGCCCTCGACCTTTGAGCACAGCCTTGGTTGGCTCAGCACATTGGCAAGGCCATTGTTGTACACCTCCCCCCTCCCCCCGACCTATGAGCAAAGCTTGGGTTGATTCAGCATGTTGGCAAGGCCACTTGCTCTATGTTCCAGGGGCTGCAGTAGCCTTGCTGGGAAGCGACCCCCGTCTGACTCCCTGATATACTACTATAAAACAACAACATAGCTCTCTCATACATCTTGAGTATGTGGTAAGATTTCCCAAAAGTTCTCTGACAACTCCCCTTTGCCCTGATCACCTACTGTTAATTACAATACTTCATCCCTGAAGTCACAGTGGAGGGTGTGCTGAAGTCTATCTAGGCAGAAATAATCTTCTTGACCTTTGGAAGGCCCTTCAAGATGCATTTAACATAAGCTTAAAAATAATAGGATTAGGATGAAACTGGCCCAGGACACTCTCTCCCCAGGGTAGCTAATGTTTTAACAAAATACATAACTGGTGCCACAGGCTACACAAGTAAATGCACAACAAAATACTTAGGTATACCACAAACCTATTTTATTTTTCTGGAGAGATTTTCACTGTAGGGCACGTGTGCTCACCAGACAGACAGAGAGAGACATAGAGACAGAAAGCGAGAAATCACCCCCCAGGGGGGATGATCACGCCGCAATCCCTTCTCCTCCATTCTCCTCTCGGGATCTTGGGCACGCACGCACATGCGCCCGGCATGAGTATTAAGCCACCGGGTCCGGGACATGAACCGCGGTCGACTATGTGGTAGTCCAGCGACATAGCCATTACGCTAACTGCTGGTTCCCCACAAACCTATTTTAAAGCTCTTCATTAACTTGTTAGTCACTTTACTTTTGACTTAAGAAAAACCAGTACTGCCAGTTGAAGAAACTGTTTTACTACCCTCACCAAGTGAAAAATAGGTTCATCCCTTTAGAATAGATACATTAGGATTCCTTTAATTAAGTTTTGGATCCCTATAGAATTATATAAGTATCATTCTTTGAGATCCATAAGAACTAATACCTATACTTGAGATTTTCTTTTCTTAGCATCAGACTTAGTAATCGCAAGACGGCTGCCGCCAAGCATCGGCTGATAAGTAACTCTATTTGATGGAGCTGTTTCCTGAAACTGCATTCCTTGAAGTTCCCGAAAACCTGCTTACATCAAACAAACAATTATTGGAATGTAATAGACCCACCCTTAATCCAACTCTGAATGGAATCTATGATCTCTATTGTTAAAACTTTATGAACTGATAATTAGAACATGTAGCCCCTCACCCATTTACTTGCATGTATCACATTTTCAATAAAAAGACACAATGATTCCTAGCAGTTGTCACTCTTCAGAGAGTGATCTCTGAGAGTGTCCGACTGAGGACGTGCATGAAAAAGGCACCAAGGCCTCAGTCTTTCCTTCCTGTGCCACCTCCGTCAAGATAACCCACCCCCACCAAGGCTGGTCCCTGGCATGTAATACCACCATTTAGTCTTTTTGGAAATACCACAGAATGGCAGAAAACAGATACACTCATGCCCTGTGGTGCAATGCACTGTGGGACCACAAACACATTTATCACACTCACATTCACTCAGAGGTTATGAATTCCTTCCCCACACCAACCCAAAGATGAAGGAGTCCTGACTGCCACTCTCCTCTTCCATTCTACTAAGTGGGCTGACTGATGGACTCTACAGACAAACCAGAAACAGATGAGTTCAGACTGCCACTCCTGCTACTGAAGGAGAGTATATGGCTCTCCTCTTCCACTCTACTGAGTGGCCTGACTGATGGACTCTACAGATCCATGGGGCTTACGAGATTACCAGAGTTGACCATAAGTGATGCATCCAGGTCTGCAGTATGAGTCAGACCTTCTCTCCAATTGGAGTCCTATGATCCAGGAATGCTCATCCTCTGGGTGGGCATCCAGACTGAGGGATCCCATCAAACAAGCTGGGGGTGTGCCTATCTTCCACACCACAGTGCTCATTGCAGGGTAGGGGGAGAGCATCTTGGGATTGGTGGCTCGAAGGGCCTGTCTGATTTTCACTTCCTGGCCAATGCATTGAATGTTGCAGGAAAACAGATGGCCCAGGGATGAAAATGCAACACTCTATAGATATAGGAATAGTCTTTATTGTTACTATAGGCAGGGCATAAAAGAGTTCACACTCTGAAGCTCAGGCCTCCTGTGAGGGTTAAGCAGTCTTTTATTATGGAGTTTAGGGGAATGGGGAGCTCCAGCAGGTAAGGGTATCCTATCAAGAAAAATAATCTCTTAGTTTAGAGAAGAATTGGTTAGATATGCAGGGTGTCTTATTTTCAAAAGCTCAGGTGGTTTTTATCATTTTAAAGGGGAGAGGCAATGAATTCACAGAGACCTGGGAAGTATCAGCAGCTGTTGGCCTTATGCTATTGTGAGTTCCTGACATCTCCACATCTTGAAGACCAGTGGTCTGGAGAGACACAGACAGGCCTCAGTGCTGCTGCCTCAATGCAGCTACCTATGTCACACCTAACACAGGAGCACTCAAATATGTGAATGAAAGACTGTTAAATCTAAAATGAGAGATAGACAGCAACACACTAACTATTGGAGACTTCAACACTCCACTATCCCCTCTGGACAGTTCATCTAGACAAAAAAAAAAAATAGGTAAAAAGATAAAGGATCTAAATGATACCATAAAATGAATTTAACAGACATCTATAGAAGTTTTCACCCAAAACCCACAAGATAAACTTTTTTTCTCACCCTCACATGAAATCTTATTAAAGATTGACCACATGATAGGGCACAAGGCAAGCCTCTACAGATTCAAGGGCATAGAAACTATATCCCGCATCTGCTCTGACCATGATTGAATTGAATTTTATTTTAATTTCAAGAGAATCCCTCATAAATACTCAAATACATAGAAAATAAATAACCTACTTCTGAATGACTTCACAACTACTGAAGAAATAAAGATTGAAATAAAAAGATTCATGGAAGCCAATGACAATGAGGACAGGAGCTTACTTAATCTTTGGGACACTGCAAAAGCAGTCATAAGAGGAAAGTTCATAGCAGTTAGCGCACATAGGAAGAAGATGGAAAGAAGGCAAATGGATCACCTAACAACATGCCTCAGAGAATTGGAAAAGCAACAGCAAAAAAATCCAAAAACCTCCAGGAGAAAGGAAATAATAAAGAAATGAGCAGAAATAAATGAAATAGAAAATAAATGAACTATACAGAAAATAAATGAAAGTAAAAGCTGGTTCTTTGAAAAGATAAACAAAATTGATACACGACTAGTTAGACTTATTAGGGAGAGAGAAAGGAACCAGGCAAATAAAATCTGCAATGAAGCAGGCAATTTAACAACAGACATAATAGAAATACAAAACATCATTAGAGGATACTATGAACAACTATATGCCAAGAAATACTGCTTACTGAAGCAAGCCAGGCTACGAAGGAGAGGCATTGTATGTCCCCACTTAATATATACCAAGTGTCCCCACTTTATGACTGAAACTAATTGACTAAAGGATATAGAAACACAGTATATAGTTGTAAATACCAGATATAGTGTGTGTGAAAGAGGAAGGTCTGAGGAAGGACATTTAGAAGAAAAATAGAGAGGCAAAGCATTAATGGCACAAAGAAACGTGGTATTATCTGTTGAAGATATTTTGTAGTTTTATCAAGTGTACTAGGGAGAAATGTTCACCTGTTGAAATATCCATTTTTTAAGACAAATAATAATGTGATTAAATGTATAAGAGAAAAGTCTACAAATAGAACTACCATATGATCCAGCAATCCCATTCCTTGGTATCTACCCAAAGGACAGAAGAACTCTTCATTGGAAAAGTGCTTGCACATTGATGTTTATTGTGTCACTTCTCAGACATGGAACCAACCCAAATGCCCCCTGTATGGATGAATGGATTGAAAAAATATGGCATAGGTAACCAGCAGTTAGCGTAATGGCTATGTCACTGGACTCCCACGTAGTCAACCACAGTTCACGTCCCAGACCCAGTGGCTTAAAACTCACGCCGGGCACCTGTGCGTGTGTGCCCAAGATCCCGAGAGGAGAATGGAGGAGAAGAGATTGCGGCGTGGCCATCCCCCCTGGGGGGTTAATTTGTTGCTTTCTGTCTTTAATGTCTCTCTCTGTCTGGCAAGCACACACACCCTGTAGTATTCCATAGAGTATATATGCCATAGTTTTGTGAGCGCACATGTCCACAAAACTATGGCATATATACTCTATGGAATACTATTCAGCCATAAAAAAAAAAACAACAAAACCCTGGCTTTTCACAGAA
>NW_006206661.1:42032-49252 GCF_000334495.1 Tupaia belangeri chinensis
TCCACACTCTATGACTGAAACTGATGGGCTAAAGGATGTACAAACACAAGAGATGGGTGTGAATGCCAGATGTGGTGTGTGTGGAGGAGTGGGGCCTGGGGAAGGACATTTGGAGGAGGGATACGGAGACAGCATTGTTGAGAGACAGGGAGGTAGTGTTGTTATATTTTGATTAACTGGACTAGGGAGAAATGTTCACATATTAAATGTTCACCTTGTAAGCTAAATAATGTGATTGAATGCATTAAAAAATGTAAATAAATAAATAGATAAAAAATTTTTAAAAAGAAAATTAAATTAAAAAAAGAAGAAAAGGAAAAAAATTAAAAAAGAAAGAAAGAAAACAACCTGGATGAGATGGACAAATTCCTAGACACAGGAATTCTGAATTCTACAAAACTTTAAAGAAGGTTTAAGCCCCATTCTGCTCGCATTATTTCTAAATATCCAAAGGGGTGAATCTCTCCCTAATTCATTCTATAAAGCCTCCATCACCCTTATCCTTAAAACAGACAAGGACAGGGGATCAGCAGTTGGTGTAATGGCTATGTTGTTGGACTCCCATGTTGTCAACCATGGTTTGAGTCCCAGACCTGGTGGCTTAAACTCATACTGGGCGTTTGTATGTGCATGACCAAGATCCCAAGAGGAGAATGGAGGAGAAGAGATTGTGGCGTGGTCATTCCCCCTGGGCAGTGATTTTTTTACTTTCTGTCCCTCTGTCTTTTCAGCAGGTGCATGCACAAGTCTCCATCACCCTTATCCTAAAAAACAGATAAGGACAGGATAAGAAAGAAAAATTGCAGACTGATATCTCTGATGAATATAGACACAAAGATTCTCAAAGAGATACTAGCAAATCTTATCCAAAAACTTATAAAAAGATTATGCATTATGACCAGGTAGGCTTTATTCCAGGAATGCAAGGTTGGTTCAACATATGAAAAACCATAAATGTAATACACCATATTAACAGAAAGAAAGGTAAAAACCATATGATTATATCAATTGATGCAGGAAAAGCATTTGATAAGATTCAACCTCCCTTCATGATCAAGATTCTCAGCAATATTAGCACAGAAGGGTCATTTCTCAACACAATAAAAGCTATATATAAAAAACCCATAGCAAACATCACCCTAAATGGAGAAAAGCTGAAAAATTTTCCAGTAAAACCTGGTACAAGACAAGGATGTTCACTTTCTCCACTCCTTTCCAATATAGTACTGGAAGTCCTTGCCAATCAAATCAGAAAAGAGAATAAAATAAAAGGCATTCAAATAGGAAAAGAAGAAGTGAAAAATCTATTTGCAGATTACATGATTGTATATGTAGAACACCCAGTGGTATCCATGAAAAAATTCCTGGAAGTAATACATGAATACAGTGAAGTAGCAGGATACATAATCCTCCTTGTGGGGGTGATTTCTTACTTTCTCTCCTCTCTCTCTCTCTGTCTCTCTCAAGTTTACACACCCTAAAGCAAAAAATAATTTGAAGAAAATAGGAATAAAGTACAAATTCAATTTCTTGACTATTGAAATCCATGCATAGTTTTTCATAGTACACATTTTCCATGAACTCTTGAGGATCCCTTGTACAGAGATAAAATATAATACTATCACAATTCTAATAACATTTTTATAGAAATATAAATAAAACAAATGTTTTTAATGTATTTTTCTTTATGATAGCATGTCAGTGTATTAGAGAGAGAGGAGCACCCTGGACATGGTCTTGTCACATCATGATCCCCTTCCCAAAGTCTTACAGCTCACTAGGATCTTGTACATGTACACATGCAGTCATTGTATTTGCAGACTGATCCAGGGCTCCAAACCTGTGACTTCAACCACCATAGTTCAGTTTGCTATTGACTGTGCCACCAGGTGGAGCCAAAAGTAATTTTGAAGAAAATCCTAATAGAACGAGAGAGAGAGAGAGAGAAGAAGAAGAGGAGGAGGAGGAGGAGAAGGAAGAAGAAGAAGAAGAAGAAGAAGAAGAAGAAGAAGAGAAGAAAAGAAGAAGAAAAAGAAGAAGAGGAGGAGAATCTGGATAGCCAAATTAATGCTGAGAAATAAAATCACAATTATAGGTGTTAACACTTCCTAATTTTGAATTATATTGGGAAGTTATGGAAACAAAACCAATATGGGCTTTGCATAAAAAAAAAAATATGTATGACTGCTCCTGGGTAGTTACCCAAAGAATAGGAAAACACTCAATCAGAAAGGCTCTTACACATCCATGTTTATTGCAGCATTATTTGCAATTTTTAAGACATGAAGTCAATCTAAATGCCCAAGAATGGATTACCAGATTAAAATAAATGTGGCACATACATACTATAGAATAATAGCCATAATAACAAATGAGACCAGTCATTTTATACAAAGATGATGAACATAGAAGATTTAATGCTAAGTGAGGCAAGCTAGACTATGGAAGACATAGTCTGTCCCCACTAAATATTTACTGAATGTCTACGCTTGATGACAGAAATTGAAATATTCAAAGATACAATAGCAGGCAGTGCAGGTGCAGATAACAGACTGTATAGGAGAGGGTGGATAGTAGCGGATGGAAGAGAACGTCTCAAGGAGAGAAAAAAAATTAACAGATACAAGAATGTAAAGTTAGTTGTTGAAATGATCATGTATGGTAATATCTTTGACTTGACTGATACACATTGCATACATACTTTGAAAAACCATATTGCATGTTGTAAAAGTGTACAATAATTAAATGGAAATAATAAATAATAATTAAAAACCAACCAACCAACAGCCAAAAAACAAAATGTGGACAAATGGAGCATGATAGATAACCCAGGATTTGCTCTTGTAACTCTTCCAGGTGGACAAGTCCAGGCTAGCCTGCTGTAAGATAAGATTCCATATAGAGCAGAGTTCAGTTGAGTCATCAATGGATATCCAAGACCACCCTATAGCCATAAAGTTTCCAAATGTGGAGGATCTCAGCAGAGCACCTTCAACTGACTCTACCTGGCTAAAAACATGAGGGGAGACCAGAAGAGACCAGAGACTTTCCAAAATAGGCTACTATGTGATAGAAAAAAAAATTATCATAAAATATTTATTTTAGAAATGCTTGTTATACAGCAGTAGCTTACTGATACAAAAATCAATGCAAACAGAACTGAGAACATTAAAAATTGACAGCTTCTTCTTATATTTGACAATTGTTATCATATTTGAAGTTAATATTCATGATTACCTGGTTGTTTATATTTACTTCAGACAATCATATTAAAAAGTAACTAGTATTGAGATTCCATTCCAGGTAACCAGAAGAGATTGGAAGAACATACATGCTTATGTAAGAATAATTTGCAATCCTGAATCAAAATTCTTATTTTGAGAGGCACTAATGGACAAGATTTAAGCTCTTGTGTGGGTCATGCTTTGCTCATGAACACTGAAGAGAGTTTAGAAAATAAAAGATAAAATGAAATTTATGATAGAATAAATACAAAGAAGAGAAAGTCTAAAAAGTTCATAGGAAATGCATATTATGAAAAGATGTGCAGAGATTTCAATTTTATTTTTGCACCAAAATAAGGTTTTACTTTAATTCCATTCTCATCACAGACTTTTTGAAGTCTCCCCAATTGTTCAGTTCCCTGTACATTAAAGTTTATGATAAACTTTTTAAAAGGGGAAGATATTTTGTTTCGAGAGATTACATTAATTATATTTGTAGGCATCATTAAAAATGCTCATGAAGAAAGAGAAATAATCAAATCTGATGCCAAATCCCTCGTTCTACTAAATAAACTCCATTTCACATGGGCACCAAGATGCCACATTTCCATGAATAAACATACAGCATCAGAAACAAATGTTTTCAAGAAAATGTATATTGAAAATATTAAGGCATGACTGACAATTTCACATAGTTAAGATCATTTCTGACTTTAAGACCATATCATGTCAAATGATTTATGCAAATTTGTCTTGCTGCATAGACTTCACTTTTCTCATGTTACTTGTTTGCGCCACAAAACATACTAGGCACCTGGTTATGCTTTATTTTATGTGGGTAAATATGTCCCTATTTATTATAGCTGAAGCATTCTAAATTATTATTTTTTTTGCTAATTAAATAAAGAACTACTTTTTAAATAATTATTTTATTTTATTTTATATTATTTATTCATTCATTTATTTTTTAATTTGACCAGAGAAAGACAGAGGGTGAGAGTGAGAGAGAGAGGAAGTGAGAAAGCAAGCCACCAGATTCAGGACTTGAACCCTGGTCAGCCATGCAGGAGTGTCCAGTGCCTTAACCACCACGCCACCTGCTGGTCCCATAAAGGATTACTTTTTAAAACTATAAAAAAGCAATGAGAGACCACTGTTAAGCTGGGTTATACTAAATTTATAAACTTGTATATATTCCCTCCAAATAAGATGATACTTACATAAAATACCCAATATCAAACATCAAATCTGATGAATAACTCCTACTCTAATGCTTTAAAAACTACAGTAAGAGGGAGCTGACAGAGAGGACTGTCGCCCAGCTGCAGACAGACTCTTGGCCAGACAGTGCTGGCCAAGCTGCAGTTGCAGTGGTGTGTGAATGAGCCCGGGCGGGGTTGGGTCTCCCACCCCGG
Organism: Tupaia belangeri chinensis; assembly: GCF_000334495.1. Taxonomy (NCBI): domain Eukaryota; kingdom Metazoa; phylum Chordata; class Mammalia; order Scandentia; family Tupaiidae; genus Tupaia; species Tupaia belangeri. The sequence continues at coordinate 46,672 of NW_006206661.1, forward strand.
CCATGAGCTGCACTTTGAGCGTGCTGAAGACAAGGCAGTGGTGGAGCTGAGCAAGATGATCCACTGCAACTTGCTGGAGGATGGAGAGGAAGTGGCCAAAGAAGTGATGCTGCTGCTACTCGGTGTTGGAGAATCTGGTAAAAGCACCATTGTGAAACAGATGAAAATCATTGATGAAGATGGCTATTCAGAAGAAGAATGTAAACAGTATAAAGTAGCTGTCTACAGCAATACTATACAGTCCATCATTGCAATCATAAGACCCATGGGATGGCTAAAGATTGACTTCGGGGAAGCTGCCAAAGCAGATGTTGCCTGGAAATTATTCAAGTTAGCTGGCAGTGCTGAAAGAGTCATGACTCCAGATCTAGCAGGTGTGATTAAACAGTTATGGCAAGATGGTGGGGTGCAAGCTTGCTTCAGCAGATCCAGGGAATATCAGTTCAATGATTCTGCTTCATATTATCTAAATGATCTGGATAGAATATCCCAACCCAACTACATTCCAACTCAGCAAGATGTTCTTTGCACAAGGGTGAAGACCACAGGCATTGTCAAAATGCATTTCACCTTCAAAGACCTTTACTTCAAAAGATTTGTCGTCAGTGGCCAAAGATCAGAGCAGAAAAAGTGGATTCACTGTTGAAGGAGTGACAGCCATTATCTTCTGTGTGGTCCTCAGTGACTATGACCTTGTTCTGACTGAGGATGTGGAGATGAATGGAATGCATGAAAGCATGAAACTGTTTGACTGTATTTGTAACAAGTGGTTTACAGACACTTCAATCATTCTTTTCCTTAAGGAGAAAGATCTTTTTGAGGAAAAAATAGAGGAGTCTATTACCTATCTGTTATCCAGAATACACAGGTTTCAACACATATGAACAGGCAGCTGCTTACATCCAGTGCCAGTTTGAAGATTTGAACAGGAGAAAAGACACCAAAGAGATATACGCCCACTTCACCTGTGCCACAGACACCAATAATGTGCAGTTTACGGGCTAGTAGGTGGCATGGTGGTTAAGGGTGCTGGACTCCCATATAGCCAACTACAGTTCAAGTCCTGGACTTGGTGGCTTGCTTTCTCACTTTCTCTCTCTCTCTCTCATTCTGTCCCTCTCTGCTCAAATTTAAATAAATAAATAAATAAAGTTAAATAAAATAATTCTAAAAAAATAAAGAATGAGCAGTTTAATTTTGACGCTCTTATAGACGTCATCATTAAAAACAACTTAAAGGAATGTGGACTTTATTGAAGAGCAAGAATGTTAGTAAAAGTTACTACAATGTGGAGTATTGAGGCCAGACATCTTGTGCTGTCTCTCTGTCTCTCTCTGTCTTTCTGGTGAGCACATGCACCCTATAGCAAAAAACTCTCAAAAAATGTATCTGCTAGTGTTTTGGCAAAGCATTAGAAAGTCAGAGTATGGTACCAGTAGTTTAATTTCAAAGGAACACTGATTTCTCTCCTGTTGAAGAGAAGGGATAAGTAACTTATTGGAGATTTCAAGGATTGTTTCCCACCACAGTTTCCTTAAACTTAGACATCAGAAAAAGCTTTAACTCAGGGTTTGATTCAGAGTTAGGAGGTCAAATCTCTGGAAGATAGGCAACTTTATGGAGAAGATATAATGAAGACTGAATTCCCATAATATTTAACTTGGTGTCTTGGGAACAGAGAATCTGCAAGAAAAAAAAGAAACCTGTTTGGTGTAGGGCAATGTCCCACAGGGAAATTATGTGTGCTCAAGTTTGTAACAACAAGGGGGACATGTGTCTAATGAGTAGATAAAGGAACTGTAAAGATCTCCTCTGTTGTCCCTTAGTCTGTACAATCTTGGGCTTAGTGACACCTGATTGCTTTTTTGGGAGTTCCAAAACTGGCTAGGGTACTAATACTTGAACCCTTCCTGCTGTCTTGTCTGGTCACAGAACTTCAATCTCCATTATCAACCATTCAGGGAGGAATTCACACTACTTTATGAAGCCCTTCCTTTCAGAAAACCCATATAAGTGAGTTAGAGAATCTAGTGGGTACTTCAAGAAACATTCAGAGAAAGTGGATGTTATAAGCCTAACTCAGATCCAAGAGGTTGCTGTGGTTGCTGGTTCCCTTAGTTAATAATGTACTCATTTATGATGCTAAAAAGAGAAGAGGGGGCTGGTCAGTGGCATGGTATTTGAGGTGCTAAACTCCCACATGACTGACCACAGTTTGAGTCCTGGACCTCAAGGCTTGTTTTCTCACTTTCCATTTCTCTCTTGTCAAATTAAAAGTAATATTAATAACAAAATAAAATTAGATAAATAAAGTAATTCTTTTTTTTTTAAGAGAAAGGAACATTGAGCTGAGCTATGGAGGTGATTGTTAATAATTAAAGGATGGTGGGACCAGCAGTTGGCATAATGGCTATGTCGTTGTACTCCCACGTAGTCAACCGTGGTTCAAGTCCCATACCTGTTGGCTTAAACCTCATGCCAGGCGCGTGTGCGTGCATGCCCAAGATCCTGAGAGGAGAATGGAGGAGAAGGGATTGCGGCATGACCATCCCCCCTGGGGGGTGATTTCTCGCTTTCTGTC
>NW_006206661.1:49312-60962 GCF_000334495.1 Tupaia belangeri chinensis
AAAAAAAAAAAACTCACGCCGAGTGCGTGTGCATGCGTGCCCAAGATCCTGAGAGGAGAATGGAGGAGAAGGGATTGCAGCGTGACCATCCCCCCTGGAGTGGGTGATTTCTCGCTTTCTGTCTCTGTCTGTCTGGTGAGCGCACACACCCTATAGCAAAAATCTCTCCAAAAAAAAAAAAAATTAAAGGATGATCACGGAAGCCTAATTAAAAGAAAAAATAAGAAACTTATAGAGGTTTCTGTAAAAGGAGACCATATGTCCAAGGATCTTTGTAATTAGGTGGAAAAGAGAAATATTGGACATCAGATATGGAGAACATTTCTTTCTTATTTCTGAGATAAAGTGTATTTGAGTAAGTTTCCACATCAATGACAAAGATCTGGTCCAGTGTATTACTTGAAAAGACTAACTAACAACAGTAGTTCATGAGATATGGATTTTGAGATATATTCTCTCATACTGGGTATTCACATAAAAATTCATTTCAAAGTGGTATACTAGCATGTGTTACTTTGCAATTGCTTTCTTACTTGAGCAGTTAAATATATTTGTATGTTTTTAAAAAATTTTTTTAAATTTTTTATTTATTTATTTTTTATTTACATTTTTAATACATTCAATTACATAATTTAGCTTACAATGTGATAATTTCAATATATGAACATTTCTCCCTGGTCTAGTTGATCAAAATATAACAACATTACCTCCCTGTCTTAACAATGCTGTCTTCATATCCCTCCTCCAAATGTTCTTCCCCAGGGTCCTCTCCTCCACACACCCCACATCTGGCATTTACATCCACCTCTTCTGTTTGTACATCCTTTAGCCCGTCAGTTTCAGTTATAGAGTGCGACATTCAGTATATATTAAGTGGGGACATACAGTATCTCTCTTTCATAGCCTGTCTTGCTTTACTCAGCAGTAAATCTTCCATATTCTTCCACTTTCTGTCAAAAGCCAGGGTTTTGTTGTGCTTAATGGCTGAATAGTATTCCATTGAGTATATGTGCCACAGTTTTTCAATCCATTCATCTGTACGAGGGCATTTAGGTTGATTCCCTGTCTTAGCAATCGTGAAAAGTGCCACAATAAACAGCGATGTGAAAGCACTTTTCCAATGAGAAATTCTTCTGTCCTTTGGGTAGATGCCAAGAAATGGGATTGCTGGATCATATGGCAGTTCTATTTGTAAATTTTTGAGGAATCTCCAAATTGTTCTCCACAGTGGTTGGATTCATTTACATTCCCAACAGCAGTGTAAGAGAGTTCCCCTTTCTAATCTTAGCCATTTTGACGGGGTTAGGTGGTATCTCATTGTTGTTTTGATCTGCATTTCCCTTACAATGAGGGATGTTGAGGCATTTTTTCATATGCCTTCTGGCTATTCATATGTCATCTTTAGTGAGTGTTCTTTTCAACTCCTTCTCCCATCTTTTAATAGGGTTCATCATCTTTTTTCCATACAGCTTCTTTAGTTCCTTATGTATTCTGGTTATCAATCCCTTATCTGATACATAGTTTACAAAAATATTTTCCCATTCTGAGGGCTTTCAATTCACACTAATTACTGTGTCTTTTGCCATGCAGAAACTTTAGTCTGATGTAATCCCACTTGTCTATTTTAGGGATTCTTGGAAATTTAACACTTTATCACAAAGTCTGTATAATATTTGCTTTTTAATACTGGGCTTAAGTGTTTTTATTTTTTACTGTTTTTTTTTTCTTAGAGGTATAAAAGTAGGGAACTACTGTTTTTCATCAATAGAGGTGTAAAAACAGAACATTACAGATAGACATAATCAAATGAAAATACAAAATGAACTTCAAAGCAAAATGAACGTTTTGGGATTACCTATTACATCAGATTATCAGCAACATCACTCCACTGGCTCAGAGTATACAACGACTACAACTGAAAATAATATTCCACCAGTTCTCATTTCCTAAATTACAGAATACAATAAAGAAAAGATACATTCAAAATGAATATGTACTATCAATCCTATTCACATTGTGGGCATTAAGTCAATCACCAATTGAGCTAATAATGTTTTTTTTTTCAGATCATTTTCTCACCTCTAAAGAAAATTTTGTTAGATAACACAGTTATACATATTTCTGCAAATATAAAACAAGTTTCTAAATGTATGACCTCAGGGAAAATTCATGTGTAAGAATTAAATGATACAATCCAAGTAATATTCAAATCTCAGTCCATAGTGCATAAGGAGATCTGAATAGACTTCTCATAATTACCAAATGCCCATAAATAAAGGTGAAAATGATAGAACTCTTTAAAATTTTAATTTTATAAATAATTTTTATTTTTATAAAGCAAAAATTACAGAACCTTCTTTTTAAACTTTTTTTTTTACTTTTTTTAGGCGGTTAAAAGTTTCTTCTCTTTGCCCTTCTCATCCACCCTCTACCACACACTTCCCTCCTTTACAGTCTGTAGTATCTACATTTATCTTCTACTATTATATCTTCAAAACTATTGTTTGATTCAAAGTGGTGAATACAGAGGACTGAATGATAATGACAAATAAAAAGATCCAAAAGATAAAACAGCTCTTGTGTTACAAGTTTGAATTTTTTTAATATTTAATTTTCTAAAGCAAAAGCTACAGAACTTTTTTTCCCACAAATAGATTTACATTCTTTTACTTGTTAAATATTTTTCTCTTTACTCCTTCCACTCACCTTCTACTACCCATTTACCTCCTTTACAGTCTCTAGTATCTACATTTATCCTTTCTACTATTGTGTCTTTGACTCTTTCAACTTCTGACAGAGAGTGCAGACATTCACCACATACTGAGTAAGGATATACAACATGTATCTTTCAAAGTCTGGCTTGCTTTGCTTCACATTAAATCCTCTATATTTATCCACTTTGCAAATAAACTGAATATAATACTGTCCAAGGAAGACTGATGAATGCCAGAAGGCATACTAAAAGACGTTCAAACTCAATTGTCAAAAGGAAACTAACAGTCCAGCAAATTAAAACCACAGTAAGATATCATTTAATCCCAGTTAAAATGGATAGGATCAAATAAATAAAAAGTATCAATTGCTAGTGAGGCTGTGGTGAAAAGGAAACCCTCTTACCCTGTTGATGAGAATGTAAATTAGTGCAAACTCTACTATGGAACTTCCTCAAAAATATACAAATAGAACCGCTGTATGACCAAGTATGAAATTTCTATGTGTCTCATCAAAACCATTGTCAATCTAAGGACTGTGGTAGCTGTCTAAGGTTTTATAGCAAAACACAGTTCTCTGCCTTGATGAAGAATGAACAACTATTTTCTAGAGATATGAAGTACCTGACCACAATTCAATGATTTGCAATTCTAAGAAACTTAGCATATATCTCAGACTTTGGAGAACATTTTAATTTGGGATTGGCTATAAGTGGCGAGATCTCTGGAGGAAGGAAGGTGAGCTCAAGGAGGAATACTAATGACAGTATTCACCTGACTTCTAACTTGATCTCTTGGGAATAGAGAGGGATCAGGAAAATATTTCTTTCTGCTCAGACCAGTGTCCCACAAGGATATCAAGTGCCCAGGAGTTCTAGTCAAAAGTGCCAAATGTGCTGATATTGGGAGGTGTAAATATCTCCTCTGCTATTGTATTTGTGCAGATCAGGACATGATTGATATTTAATGTAGTCCTAAAACTAGCTATGAAAATGATGCTTCATTCCTTCCTGCTATCTTTTTGGAGAACAGAATTTTAGTTTCTATGATCATCCATCCAGGGAGGAATTCAGACTCTCACATGGACTCTGCCTTCTCAGCAACCCCAGACAGGTGAGTCTGAGAGCCCAGCACATACTGTGGTCCTTTCCAGACCACAGAGAATGGAAGATCACAATGTTTTTCTGAGGTCACCTGAGAGATAAAACCGGTATAGCCTAGAGCCCCAAGATCATTGTGTTTGCTTGCTTGACTAATTCATAGTTAATGTCTTTAATATGTTAAAGAGGGAAGTTTCTCTTAGACTCAACAATGCAGATTAGAATTAAATTATGAGAATGGAAATCCAACTGGAGAAAACCAAGAAGGAAGAAGAGGAATAAGAGGGTTACAATAAAGCACATTCCCATGGAGATTTACAATAAGTAGCTTGGAAATTGTGTATTTTGTCTGGAGCACTGAAGTGTGGACTATTCTATTTAATTTTTAAGATGTAATGTATTGGCCCCCACTCCGGGGTCCCCGTGGCTGGGGGCTTCTGCCCCTGCGCAGCCGCGCGTCGGAAACGGCCTGGCCCCCCCTCTGGGGACCCCGCGGCCGGGGGCTTCTGCCCCTGCGCAGCCGTGCGCTGGGAATGGCCTGGCCCCCACTCCGGGGGCGCTGTGGCCGGGGGCTTCCGCCCCTGCGCAGCCACGCACTGGGAACGGCCTGGCCCCCCCCCCCGGGGCCCCGCCGCCGGGAGCTGATAATTATCCCTGTGTACCAGAACTGCTTTCCTGAAACTGCATTCCTTGGAGACTCACCTACACTTGTGGATCTGCCGGAGACCCTTCCTTATCCAACCCTGAGTGGAGTTTATGCTCCCTATTACCAAAAACTTTATGAGCTGATGGTTGGAACTTGTGGCCTCTCTCCCTTTACTTGTATGTATCACTTTTTCAGTAACTCTTCTGGAAGACAACTGTATATAGCAGGGATATTGTAATGGGAGAGTGAGACAGGGCAGAGGGACAAACATAGGAAAAATAAAAAAAAATAAAAAAAAAGAGGAAGAGGAAAAAAAACATATATGTGCATAAGCAAGAAAGTAGAAGTGGAATATTATTGATGATAACATGCTTGATTGGGTCACTGTGCAGTTTATTCTAGATGGGAGATTACATTTAGTACGCTGTGATGATGCTCAGGGAATGAATGTTACGGGAAAAAAACGAAAACAAAAAACAAACAAAAAAAAACGGTTAAACTATTCGTACCATTTAAAAAAAAAAATTGGATATTTGATGGCTGCAGTGAGCGGTATGGGCCCAGTTGGGTTCTACTTTATAGTATGCTCTTTTTACCCAATGGGGTTTAGGCCTAAAGTCAGACTTGAGTTCATGTAGAGGCATGTGTCAGCTGTGATAACTATTGGAGAGACTTAGACTAATTAAGATCACTGACAGATCATTTGGGGAGGGGTGAGGCACGGAGGGCAATCGGGGATGACAGGGACAATGTGGGAGGAGGATGGGTCATAACAGAGGGAGGGGGATGGGGAATCTAGGATGGTAAAACAAAAGGCAAGGTATGCAGGACACAAGAATTGGGAAATTATTTGCTGAGAACATATATGTTGACGTGCTTGATTGAGCCAACGCACAGTATATATTGGATGGAAAATTCATTTGTGTGTTGCGATGGGAAAAAAAAATTATAATAAAAAATAAACTATAAAAAAAAAGAGAGAAGAGGATAGAGAAAGATAGCAAGTGAACAATAGAGGGGATGTTAGTGAGAAACAGATATGGTTTATTATCTGTTGAAGATGACGTGTATAGTATTCTCAACTGGACTGGTCTGGGAAGTATTTCATGATGGGTGAAGTCTTTTAACAAGCAAAATGAGAAATAGTGATTGACTGTTTTAAAAAATTATAATAATAATAATTATTGGGAAATGCATGGAAAAGACATTGAATGATAAAGCGGGGAGATTGATGTCTCTGTATTGACTGACATGCATGGCATTCCCTTTTGAAAAAGCAATGGAAGTCAATGTAAAGTTATACGTAATCCAATGTAATATAAAGAAGATTATGATGATAATATAAATAAAAAAAAGATGGAATGTATTTGGGTATGTTTCCATATTTATTGCAAGGATTAGACCAATGGATTGGTTACAAATATTACTTTGCAACACCAGTTCCTGAGCCACATTTTGCAGTATCTTCTCTCAGGTCAGTCAGTCACAAGAAAAATCAGTTTTATTTGATAGGACACTGGGGAAAGCTAAAGAGGTTACACATCTATTATTTCATTACTACTGAGAGTAGTAATGAAATAATTTGAAGTTTGTTAGCTTTTTCTTGAAGTAGAAACTGTGTTTGCAGGTTCTTTGCTTTTTTATACCAGAGGAGTTTTGATTTTATTCTTTCTAAGAATTGGGAGTTTTGCAATATTTTTGCTATTTTTATTTTATGATAGATGGCTAGATAAATCTCTTAAGGGACAGTATGTGTTAAATTTTACATATTGTCTGGTCATATCTATTAGTCAATCATCTTGCATACTCATACCCCTCATTGTTTTATTTATTTATGTGTTTTAGTTTTTGCTCTAGGGCACATGTGCTTGCCACAGAAAGAGAGAGAGAAGGAGAGAGAGGGGAAAAGAGATTGAGAAATCATCCCCCCAGGAGGGATGAAAACACCACACTCTTCTCTCCTCCATTTTCCTTTCTGGATTTTGGGCACAGATGCAAATGCCTGATGTAATTTTCAAGGCCCAGGTCCAGACTTGAACTGCATTGTCTGTCATGGGGGATCCAATGCCTCAACCTCCACATCATCTCCTGGGCACCCTCATTGCTTTTTAAATTAAGAACATCTTCAAAATAATTAGTAGTAATAAATTGTCTTTTATAACATTTGCAATCTTATTTTACATTTTTTTATTATTGCTTATTCTACGTGTGTTTTGTGCTTAAACTAATTTTTATAACTTAATGATTATGTCCTATCATCTTATACAGCACGTTCTTTTGTGTTCACCTAAAATCATGTATAACTTTCTCATAAGCACATTTGAATCCATTTGTACAGTAAATTTTAACAATAGACACTGTTGATTTTTTCTTCCATTGCTTCCTTAAAAATACATATTTTAATATTTTATACCCAGATCTTTTCGATTTCATCTGTAATAAGAGATATATGTTGATGTGATTAAATTACCATTTTTTAAAGTTTTTATTTAATAATCTATTTTATATTTTCATTTCACAATGTGATCCTAAATTTACATGATCATAGGAAACTTCCCAAGTGAGATCTTGCTGATATGTCTATATCCTTAGAGAACTGCATTCATAGAGGACTAGGACAGCGCATGACTGAAGAACCCTCAGTGTCTTCAAGTTTCAGCATCAGTAGGTCCCTAATTCCTCACCATCCCCTAATAACATCTTATTATTCTCCCTCTTGCTCATTTCCTCTGCAAGATGTCCACTTATCCTGGTATCCTTGCAGTTTCCACACTCTCTTCCCTGAGGTCTTTGTTCAAATGTCATCTTATTTGTCAGTAAGTAATCCTTCTGTTCCTTCTCTAATCCTACATAATTTGTGTTGAAAGCACTTTTTGAAATTAAAAACTTTTTTCTTAGAACTTTTTGCCTTTGGGCACATGTGCTGGCTGGTAAGAAAGAAACAGACAGTTCAGGGGAAGTGAGAAATCATCCTTCAGGGAATATTGCCATGCTGTTATCCCTTCTCTTTTGTTCTGCTGGAATCTTAGGCACACATGTATATGTATCCTGCATGAGTTTTAAGCCACTAGGTATGGGACTTGAACTGTGGTCGACCTTGTGGGAGTCAAGTGACATATCCATTAAGGCATCTGTTGGTCCCCAAAGCACTTGTTAAAATGTGATATGTCACACAACTATTTTCTTATCAGTTTATACCCTTCACTGATAATTAAGTATTTTTGTGTCTTAGCAACTTTTATTCATTACCCAGAAAGTACATGGAATTTGGTGGGCTTTCAGTTTACATTACTCAAATGCATGAGAGAATTTGGAGAAATGTTGAAAATGGGACAGAAATTTCCCATCACACATAGCCTAGGAGGGTGGGGTGTGCTAAAGGGAAGAGGAACCATACACAAAATAAAGAGAGTAAGCCCTGTAGCATAGCAATTCTTTTATTTATTTATTTAATTTTATATTCATTCACTGTAAATCATTATGACGTACAAAATGAGTTCTTCCATCCAGAATACACTGTATATTGGGCTCATTCCAAGCTATTACCATACCTATACATATTATCTTCAACAGATTATTTTCCATTTTCATTAATTTTCTTCTCTCTTTTTTCCCTTTGATTTCCTCCCTCTGATCCTCTGCCATTTTTCACCATCCTTCCACACTATCTCTCAGGTCCACGGTTGCTCTGTATGCTTTATACAATCCAATGTTTTAGTTTCTGCCAGAGTGCAGGCATTTGGTATAAATGAAGTGGGGATACACAATGCCTCTCTTTAACACTTTGGTTTCCTTCATTTAGTAGTAAACCTTCCATATTTATGCACTGTCTATCAAATGCCAAGGTATCTTTATTTATGACTGAGTAGTATCTCACAGTGTATATGTACCACATCTTTTTAATCCATTTATCTGTTTATGGACATTTGGGCTGGTTCCAGGTTGTAGCAATTGTGAATAATCCCACCCTGAAAGTGCAATGTTTGTTTGTTGTTGAAGAATTATTATTTCATTTATTTTGTTGTCATTATTATTCTTTAACTTGTTGGGGGGGGGGAGACAGAGAGAGAGAGGGAAAGTCTGAAAGATCCAGGACTTGAACCATGGTCAGTCACCTAGGAACCTGGCACTTTAACCACCATACCACCTGCCAGCCTGTGCAAGTGTTTTTTATAGCAATTCTAGAAGCTGGATATCACATGGGTGACCATAATTTAAATCCTGGTCCTGGCTGCTTAAAAAACACTCTCGGTATGTGTGCATGCTTGCTGGAAATTATAACCTAATAGAGAGGCAGACGAGAAGAGATTGTGGAATCATCATGATCCATTAGAATGATTTCTCCCCCACTCTCTTTTTCTGTCTAGCAAGTATATATACCCCCTTGCAATGACAAAAAATAAATATTAATTCCTTTAATGAGAAACATAAAAACTGTAGCATTTTAACTATGTGAGTAATTATTGTGAATTCTATGAGCCAACACTGTGAGCCATTTTGAGTAAAAAATTAGACATGTTAATTTCTTTTTTCTCATCGTCACTTTCATCATACAGGACCAGAGAATGATACAAGAATTTCAGAATTTCTTCTTCTGGGACTTTCAGAGGAACCCAAATTACAGTCCCTCATATTTGGACTTTTCCTCTTTATGTACCTGATCACTGTGACTGGAAACCTTCTCATCATCCTGGCCACCATCTCAGACTCTCACCTGCACACCTCCATGTACTTCTTCCTCTCCTATCTGTCCTTTGCTGACATCTGTTTCACCCCCACGACTGTACCAAAGATGCTGGTGAACATCCAGATACAGAGCAAGGCTATCACATATGCAGACTGCATTACCCAGATGTTCTTTTTTACGCTCTTTGCAGCATTAGATGACTTTCTTCTGACCATGATGGCCTATGACTGGTATGTGGTCATCTGTCACCCTTTACACTACATGGTCATCATGAACCCCCGGTTCTGTGTGTTGCTGATTCTATTGTCCTGGATCATGAGTGTCCTCACTTCATTATTACATAGTTTAATGACATTGCAGCTGTCCTTCTGTATGCCATTGGAAATCCCCCACTTTTTCTGTGAACTAAATCAGGTGGTCCACCTTGCCTGTTCTGACACCTTTCTTAATGATATGATGATATATTTTACATCTGTGGTGCTAGCTGGTGGCCTCCTTGCTGGTATCCTTTACTCTTACTGTAAAATAGTTTCTTCTATATGTGCGATCTCATCAGGTCAGAGGAGGTATAAAGCATTTTCCACCTGTGCTTCTCACCTATTGGTTGTCTCTTTATTTTATTTTACAATGGTAAGTGTGTACCTTAGTTCTGCTGCCAAGCACAACTCACACTCGAGTGCAACAGCCTCAGTGATGTACACTGTGGTCACACCCATGCTGAACCCCTTCATCTACAGTCTGAGGAATAACGACATAAAGAGGGCTTTGAAGCAATTTTTTCTGAGGGAAGAGAGTAAAGAATTATTTTAAAAGTGTATGTAAATGAAAGACTCTAAGCCTCAGAGCCAGAAATCAATATTCTTTTATTAGATTGTAGAATTAGAACATGTACCATCTTTTTAAAATCTCTCTTTTTTTTAGCTTTTATTTATTATTACTTTTATTTATGACTTAACTGATATGCACCATATTCACACTGGGAAAAATATTTTGTATGCTGTACTTCTTTTTCCAGTGTGAATATGTTGTATTTTAGTCAATTCATGGATATTATCATGTACATTATCATCAACAGATAACTTTCCAGTTTTATTTCTGTTAAATTCCCCCCATCTATCTTTATTTTATTGGGTTTCAATTTCTTTGCTCTCCACAGCTTTATAAAGGTTTCTGTCCTCTCTGATATTCAATGACTTCCTCCTTTGTCATTTTTCTTTTCCTATGGTTATTTCCAAAGTAGGATTAGAAATAATTTGGAGATTTCTATTTGTCTCATAGAAATTGAACCCTCTTCTGAAAATTGAAAATCCTAAAAATCTTGAATATTTAAAAATATTTTGAGCACCAATTTGATGCCACAGTGCATAATTCCATATCTGATTTCATGCCATAGGTCATATTATAAAAGGTTCAATACAAAAATAAATTGCATAAAACTACCTTCAGTTCATGTGTATAAGGTGTATATAAAATGACCCTGAATTTTGTGTTTAGATTTGTATTCAATCCACCAGATTGCTCAGTATATAAACAGAAATATTTCAAAACATAAAACAATCTGAAACACATCTGATCCCAAACATTTCAGGCAAAAAAAGAGAAGTATATTTTCTGTAAGTTCTGTTTTCACTGGAAAGAGGGAGAAGAGAAAGAGAGGAGAGAGACAAAGAGAGAGAGGAAAAGTGAGGAAGCTTCCCCAGGGAGATGTCCATGCCACAATCCCTTTTCCTTCACTCTCCTCTTTGAATTTTGGTTATGCACACATGTGTTCCCAGGGTATTTTGCAGGTCACCAGATCCAGGACTCAAACTGTGTAGTCAGCTATGTGAGATCCAGCTTTAATCACACTGCCATCTGGTTGTTTGTTCCTCAACTTGTATTTTGATGAGTCATCTTATGGAATAAACTTGGCAACTGTAAGTTTGTTGATATAATTTTATTGTCAATAAATATATGAAACACAATGTTTTCCTTTTGCATCCATCATTCACATCTATATCACAACCTTAACTGGTCTTGAAAATGTAGGTTTAACATACCAGTTATAGCCAATCATCAAAATGTACAGTCCCATTGGTATCTTACTCTCTCTTTTTATTTTTTCAAGACTGATAAGAGAATATTTATCATCATCCATGAATGCAAAAAATGACATCACTACATATGATATAAACATTAAGTATCAATATATAATAAAAGTATATCACAAATAATTTTTTTCCCAAATTATTTGAAAATTTAGATGAGGTCAAATTCTGAAAAACACAACACAACAAGTCCAATAAAAATAAAAATCTGAATTAGTTTACAAATGTTAAAAGAATTGATGCAGTGAATAAAAACCTACCTGAAAGACTATCCCAGAATCTGAAAGAGAGGCATTGTATGTCCCCACTTAATATATACCAAATGTTTGCAGTCTATGGCAGAAACTAAAATAGTTGAAGGTAAAAAACCATGGAGAACAACTGTGGATATTAGAGACCATGTGGGAGAGGGGGTTAAG
>NW_006206661.1:61018-97806 GCF_000334495.1 Tupaia belangeri chinensis
ATATATATCCTGGAATCTGATGGACTCTGTACTGAAATCCTCCAAATACTTAAAGAAAAAAATAACATTTTTATAGAAACTTTTAAAAATATAAAAAGAGAAAATTCCAAATTGTTTTATGTAGTTAAAGCTTTATATTAAAAACTTCCAAGGATATTGTGAAAAAGGAAAACTAGAGACCAATCTATCTCACAAGTATAGATGTAAAAAATATTAAGCATTAGCAAATTGACTGCAGGCATATATGAAAATAATAATGTATCATGATCATATATCCTACTCTCCTCAGGCCACTATCCCCAGTGCCTAGTATAAAAGAAAGAAGACTTTGCCTTGCCTGGAAAAAAAAAAAACGAAGACAAAAACAGTTTGTCAAATGCATATTTTGAAGATGGTCTGTACATTAAGACATATGTGTATAAATGAGCTGACTTATTATATTCTGAGAGTCAGAGGTGTTCTCAAATATGACAGAATATCATTTTCAGTGATACACTGTATTACTCCAGGGGCTTAGTTACTTTTAATTTTTTAAGAGAGATTTTTGCTATAGGATGCATGCAATCACCAGAGAGACAGAGAGACAGAAAGCAAGAAATCACTCTCCAGAGGGGATGGCCATGCTGCAATCTCTTCTCTTCCATTCTTCTCTCAGGATTTTGGGTATGCACACACATGTACCTGGCATGAATTTCAAGCCAACCAATCTTGGACTTGACTTGTTGCCCATATGAGAGTTCAGTGACATAACCATTACACCATCTTCTGGTCCTGAGGGATTTGTTATTGATAAAGTATATCTATTCCTTGAAGTGTGGAATCTTTGTGTTCACTTGTAAGCTTATTCATAGATGTCATGTTCTATGTAATTTTATTGTATTTTCTTGCCATTTCTGCTTAAACATTTCCAGTGCTGGCTACAAATATAACCATTCCATTTTTTTTTCTGACAATTATCTTCACTCTTAAATTTTGTTGGCAAAACAATAAATTGTAAACTGCATCATCAATTTTATTATATCTTTATAATCTAAGATCTCTTTATCACCAATTTCTTTATATCTATTCTAATTCCAGGTCTATTATTTTTTTTGTTTTGGAGAGGTTTTTACTATAGGGTGTGTGTACTTGCCAGAAAGAGAGAGACAGAGAGACAGAAAGTGAGAAATCAACCCCAGGGGAAAATAGACATGCTGCAATCCCTTCTCTTCTATTCTCCTCTCAGGATCTTGGGCACACATGCACATGTGCCTGGTGTAAGTTTAAGCCACTGGGTCCAGGACTCGAACTGCGACCAACTACATACGAGTCCAGGAACATAGGCATTATGCAAACTGCTGGTCCCAACCAGGACTCTTAAACTTCTCACTCAGAAGATGATTTACATAAAGTTTGAATTTCTATGATTTCTTCTAGGAACAGACACTTTAGATTTAGGGTTTCAAGTTTTATCTGAAAAAAATTACAAGAAAACTAAAAATATTACTGGAATATGGAATTAAACTTATATTAATATTGCTTTCTCACTCATCCATCCCCCTCCCCATCTCTCTCTGCTCAAATTTAAATAAATAAAGAAATAAAGAAACTCAAATAAAATAATTCTTTTTTCTTTTTAATTAATTAATTTACCTTTATTCACTGAGCATTGTCACGACATACAAAATGTGATTTTCTATCCAGAATATATTGCATAGTGGCTTTATTATACTTGTTATTGTCAATAATTTTTCATTTCTAGTTTTCTTTCAAAAAAGGAAATCATTAAAATCCATACAAATATTTTTCATAATATTTATTTTCCATCAACATTTTGAAAACCTTTCACATTTGTCCTTTTACCCTCACTTAAAGAAATATGATAAGTAGTCTTTATTTAGTACAGTTGTCTAAAATAAATATTATCTTTCTGATAAGGTAGTATCAAGATTCAGATCCAGGGAACCAGCAGTTAGCGTAATGGCTATGTCGCTGGACTCCCACATAGTCGATCGCAGTTCGCATCCCAGACCCGGTGGCTTAAAATTCATGCTGGGCACGTGTGCATGCATGCCCAAGATCCCGAGAGGAGAATGGAGGAGAAGGAATTGTGGCATGACCATCCCCCCTGGGGGATGATTTCTCGCTTTCTATCTCTAATGTCTCTCTCTGTCTGGTGAGCGCACATGCCCTATAGCAAAAATCTTTCCAAAAAAAAAAAAAAGTTTCAGATCCAGGGTGGAGAAATACAGTTCCCTTAGTCAGTGATGGAGTTAATAAATAAGTATTTCCCCATAACTGGGGGAGAAATAGACTAACAAGAATTCTATATTTCCCTTGAAAGGAGGCATTTATCATAGACTTGCAGCAAAAAAGACAAGAGTTCTTTGAAGAATTGGAGGGATTTCTACTAAGTTGAAGGAATAATTGTATAGTCCAAGCTTTATAGATAGTCCCAAGAGCGAAGCATAGAACAGCTTAAAAGACTAAAAGTTTCTAATATGACTGTCTGAAGTGACCATTACAACATCAGAGAAAATGTTCTTGAATACAACAGAGGATACACTGGTAAGCTCCCAAGAAGCACTGTGATTCCTATATGAAACTCTGAGTGAATGTTCATTTTAAGCATCATCTCTTGCTGTCTCCAGGAGGAGGGCAATGCTAGAGTCACTTTTTTTCTCAGAAATCATTCTGATGTAAAAATGAGCTTATCTAAGGCAGAACTGAGAGAATCACAATAGCTGTTATTGATTGAATTGCTTTGTGCCAGATATTTTCCAATGAGCCTTAAGATACTGTTGGGTCATCAGAAAAGTCTTGATGCATTTTTGCACAGAAAACAGAAAAATATGTCTTGATTTTTCCAACAACCACAATATTTATTTCTCAGATAAGCTGCAAAAAATAGGTGATATTTATGTTTGTTTATTTATTTATTTTCAGAGAGGCATATGAAAACCCAAAACAAGGAAATACAAAAAACATCACCAAATAGATTTAACATAAGAAGACTTTTTCCAAGGAACATCATAGCCAAAATGGTACAAATTAAAGACAAAGACATTATTCTAAACAGAACAAAAGAGAAATGCCAAGTTATGACAAAATTACCATATTAGATGAACATCAGACCTCTCAATTGAAACAATGCAGGTAAGAAAAAAATGTGAAGACATATTTAAAACTCTGAAAGAAAAACAATTGCAGTCAATTGTTTTCTATACCAATTTTAGTTCATTGGTTCTTTACCCAACAAGATTATCCCTCAAATTCCCCAATAAACAAAAATGGAAAGAATTCACCAAATGTAGGCCAGCTCTTTAGAAAATTAAGGTAATACAACACCTGGAAAACTAAAAAGAGATAAATAAAAGTAAACATAAAACAACCAGGACACAAAACAAAACATAAAGAGTATTAAAATGGTAGGTATAAGTTCACACATATCAATAATAACATTGAATATTAATAGATTAAATTCCCCAACTAAAAGACATATATTGGCTCAATGACTATAAAAACCAGGATTCTCCATATGTTGTTTACAAAATCACACCTCAATGACAAAGATATGCATAGACCGAGAACAAGGCCTGAAAAAGTTGTCTCATGAAAATAGAAATAGAAAAAAAAAAAAAACAGACAAAAAGGTAAGTGACATTTTAAAAATTTTTATATCCTGTCAGAAGGGAAGTTTTGAAGGGGAAAGAACGAACTTGGTTACAGAGAAGCTGAGGTCTGGACTCCAACAATTGACTTCATTAAGTGAGACATGAGGTGCCTAGTATGTTCTTGGTGGAGATGGCCTTGAAATATTTACACCTGACTCTAATCCTGAAAAAAATTCTTGTTACATAAAGTTCAGTATATAGATCAGTACAGGTGGAATCAACATTGACAAGGACATTATTACAAGTGAATAATTTTTGGACCTATCCAAGATTTCCCAAGTCTTAAGTTTTATTAAGACTAGTGATTCATGTGCACATGGACATTGGCCATATTCTGATCTAGAGCAGTCTCTCAGTATCCCCAGTGTTAACATCATTCCTCAAGCATTGCCACCTGTCTTCTGGAAGCATGATTACCATAGTTGAAGTCCACTGGCCTGGAGAAGGCCAATAAACATCTTTATTAAAGAAAGTATTGGGGACCAGAAGTTGGCATAATGGCTATGTCATTGGACTCCCATGTAGTCGACAGCGGTTTGAATCCTGGACCTGGTGACTTAAACTCATGCCAGGCCCATGTGCGTGTGTGCATGCATGCACAAGATACCAAGAGGAGAATGGAGAGAAGGGATTGCAGTGTGGCTATTGCCCCTGGCGGGTGATATCTTGCTTTCCATCTCTCTGTCTCTCTCTGTCTTTCTGGCACATATGCCCTATAGCAAAAACCTCTCCAAAAATTGTATAAATTCTTATTTCCATTTAGTAATTGTACTTCACTATAATGTACAATGTGTCTTTTTAAATATTTAATCATGGTACATCTTTACAAATGAAATAGACTTTCTGGGCATGTATACTGCATATTAGTCCTGTCAGAGGTATTACCATACATATTATCAGCAACCAATAATTTTATATTTTTGTATCCATTAAATATTTTGCTTAATTTTCCCCTTGATTCCTTCTCTCCTGTCCCCAATTGTCTACTCTCCTTCTACAGTGTCTAGTATCCTCAATTGCCCTCCCTGCTTTGATACATTCCAATCTTTCAGTTTTTGCTATGAAGTGCAGATATTCAGTACATATTAAGTGGGGACATAAAATACCTCTTTTATAGTCTGGCTTGCTTCACTTAGCAGTAAATCTTTCACATTCACCCACTTTCTATCAAATGCCAGGTCGAATTGCTTTTTATGGCTGAGTAGTATTCCATAGTGTATATGTGCCACATTTTTTCTTTCTTTTTACATTGTTATTAATTATTTATTTATTTTGCATTCATTTGTTGATCATCATAGCCTATAAGATGCAGTTTCCCATTCAGAATACACTGTATAGTGACTTAGTCATACATGTTTTTATCATGAATAATTTTCCATTTCATATACATATATATATATATATATTTCCCCCCATTTCTCAACCTCTGCCATATCCCACCCTCCTCCCACTCTATCTCTGGTATCTTCAGTTGCTTTCCATTCTTTTTTTTTCCTTCCACATTTTATTGGTTAACAAAATATCTTAATTGATCTAACTACTTTCAATAGTAAGTATATCTGTGAACAAATGTTTGACTTTAGGCATGAAATCATGAGTAGAATGAATATACTATAAAATAGCACCTAGCTGAGGCTATATAGCTTACTGTGGTCATTAAATAGATATTTTTAATATTTTTTTTAATTTCAAGAAAGGCAGCTTTAGCTTTAATAAATCAAAATTTAAAAATGCTAAGAGAACTTTGCTTAAGACTTAAAGCCAGGAAGCAGGTTAGGATTCTGTTCAAATAGTAGTTACCTGGATCTGTTGACAATTCAAGAGAAGACAAAAATCCTTATCTCTGGACTACAAAGCATAGAAAAATATCAGTATCGTTTTAGTCAAAAGCCATAAAATTAATTTTATTAGCTCAATCCCATGTACTTAGTCTAACTTCTGTTGTGGTCGAAGCTTTCCGTTTAAATTCTGGAAGATAATATTCAACTCTGGACTTGTCCCTACCATTAAGCTGGCCTTTTTCTTAGATTTTTTAAAAAAAAACCTCTTATTTCTGTGTGTCTGACTTTAGTTTTTTTGATATAACACCCCCTTAAGAAATTCTTGGAGAACTGGTTAAGTGTCAGTAAATTCTTTCAAGTTTTGTTTATCTGAGAATGTTCTTGTCTTCTCTTCTCACAAAAGGATAATTTTGCTGGGTATAGTATTCTTGGTTGAAATAGTTTTTTACTCAACACTTTGAATATATTTTCCTATTCTTTTCTTGCTCACATTATTTCCAATGAGAGGTCTGCTGTTAGCCTGATGGGATATATTTTGTAGGTAACATGATGTTTCCTTCTTGCCAGTCTGAGTACCTTGTCTTTGACTGTGTTTTTGGTCAATCTGGCTATAATAGGTCTTGGAGAAAATCTTCTGGGTTGATTCTATTTGAGGCGCTATGTGTTTCTTGGGTCTGGATCTTCGAATGCCTCTCTAGGTTTAAAAAGTTTTCTTTCAGGATTTCATGGACTAGATTATCAATGCCCTTATTAATCTTCTCTTCACCTTCTGAGATACCAGTTATCCAGATGTTTGGACGTTTGATGGTATCTAGTATTTCTCATGTATTATTTTCCTTTCTTGGACTATTTCCTGTCTTTGTGGTGGATTTTTCTAGGCCAGTGATTCTGGTTTTTACATCTCAGGTTTGATCTTCTGTATGATCTATGCTGTTAATATTTTCAAGGGAGGTTTTGATTTCCTGTATTACAGTCTTCATCTTTAACTGTTCCATTTGATTCTTTTTTATAATGTGTATTCCTTCAACTCTTGGAACTCCTCAGCTCCATTCTCCTGCCTCGTCTGGAGTTCATTGTCTCTCTCTTCTTGCATTTCTGTTAACTTTATCACTATGAATATTCTAAATTCTTTATCAGATATTTCCATGATTTCCATTGAACTTTCTGTGGATCAAATGAGTTATTCTTTTCCCTTGTGGGGAGGTATTATCTTGGTTTGTCATAGTTCTTGTGCCTTTGTGATGATTTCTAGTCATCTGATGGGTTATACATTTCTTCTTAATTTCTAGAAGTACAATCTGCTTTCAGGGGCTTGAAGGAGATGATTGTAATCTCTTTGTGGTTCCATTTTTACCTCTTTGTGCAGCAGATTCAGTGCTCATTGAGGAATATATTGACCCTAATAGTATTTCTATGTTTGGCTATGGTTCACTTAGTTACATCTAGACAATCAGTGAATGGAGATTGAACAGCAAAGCGATGAGGTAAAAGAAAAAGAATAAAACAGATAAAGAGAAAAAAAGAAAGAAAGAGAGAAAAAGGAAAAAACAAACCCCCAAAATTAATATTTTTAATTAAAAAAAAGGCCCTCTTCTGTAGGCCTGCCCCTTGTCTCTCCTAGAGGGGGAGTATGAAAAGGTGTTATTAGCAAGATAAAGGACGATCTAAAAGCTAAGAGAATACTTTACCTTTAAACATTTTAAAAAGAAAAAATACCAGAAATGAGAAGACAGAGGCAGAGAGAGACAGAGAGAAAGATTAAGGGAGCACCCTACCACTCAAGACTGTGGCCTAGAGGCTGAATTACCAGTAGACAATCTTCATTTCTCTTATTCCCTGAAAGCACTAGTTTTTATCTGAAATGGAGCAGTCTTCTTCTGAAGGCCTGTTCCTTGCCTCTTCACTTGAGACTGGGGACTGGAGGCCATATTATCAGGAGACAATCTTCATTTTGCTTATTCCCTAAAAGCCCTAGTTCATGCCACACTTTTTCAATCCATTTATTTATTCTTGGACATTTGGATTGATTCCATGTTTTAGTAATTGTGAATAATGCCACAACAAATGTGAATTGTAAGTGCTTTTCTGACTGGGTGCTTTCATATCCTTTGGATAGATATCCAGGAGTGGAATTACTGAATTATATGGTAATTATATCTGTAGGTGTTTGAAGAAACTTCAACACTATGGATTTTCAAACCATGTATGCAATCCATGTCAATCAAGTGAAAGGTATTACCATAAACACCATCCTCAATAAATAACTTTACATTCTTTTGTTCATTAATTTTTTTTCTAAGTCTCTCCCACCTACCTACTACTAATCACCATCTTCCTAAACAATCTTTGGTATCTACAATTGTTTTTTTCCTCGATTAGATCTTCCAATCTCCAATTTCTCTCTTTCTTTTAAAAATTATATTTAATCATTGTATGTCTTTACAGTATACAATATGGTTTTTCCCAGCATGAATACAATGCATATTAGACAAGTCAAAGATATTACCATATACATTATCATCATCAAATAATATTTGATTTCATGTCTCACAAATTTTTTTCTATAAATATCTTGGTGGAGTTCTCATCAAACCTCATCCCTTCCTTTATTATAACTTTCTTCACATCATTTAACCCTTCTGAACCTCTTTATGTAATTGTAGAATGAATTCCTTGTAGTACTGAACTCATTTAAAAATTAAATGGTATAATCCATGTACATTCTTTTTTGTTGTGTTTTATTATATGATGTGTACACTCATTTCAAGAGAGATAGAAAGACAGAGAGGAAGAGTGAGAAATCACCCATGGGTTGAAATCCCTCCTTTTCCATTCTTGAGATTTTACACACACACACACACACACACACACACACACACACACACACACTCACACACACCTATTATGTTTTCCGAGCCACTGGGACTCAAACTGCACAGTGAGCCATGTCACCTTAACCACCAGGCTACCTTGCTGGTCCAGTTCATATACCATTCTAATATCAGTCCACAGGACATAAATGTTCTATGCATATCTTTTATCATTACTAATGTTTCATAAATGGAGGACTAATGACAAGTATTTAGTTGAATTATAGGCTGAAAATTCCTAACTGCTTTTGTCATAAGCATCATAAAGTCCATGACTGTTGTCACTATTCAAGGTTGTATAGCAGATGAACATGGTTCTCTGCCACCATGAAAATAAATAGCAATTTTCTGAAGCTATTTGGAGCTGTATATACAAAACAATTCAATGTTAGGGTCATCAAAGAAAAGTAACAAAAACAAGTGCTTAAGACTCCAGGTGTAATTTTAATTTTTGAAAAAGTGCTAACAAGATGAGAGCTCTGTAGACAGCATAGGCCCTAGAGAAGGAAGACATTCACCTGATGTCTAAATAGGTCTCTTGAGAACAAATAATCAGGAAGGAAATTTTCCCTTCTGGACAGATTGTGTCCCACAGGAAAATAAGGTGCTCAGGGATATTAGTAACAACAGGGAACTGTGTCAAATGAGCATATATAGGGACATTTAAATATCTCTTTTGTTATTTGTCCATCGGAGTGTACATCCTCGGGGTTGAAAGTGAAGAGGGCTTTTGTTTCATTGTTTTTGTTTGTTTGTTTTGCTTTTTTTTATGTACCAAGTTTGGCTAGAGTATTGATGCTTGACACCTTGATGCTGTCTTGTCTTGATGCTGTCTATTTCAGTCTCCATCATCAACCATCTAGGGAGAAGTTCAGACCTTCACATGAAAACCTTCTTGTCAGAGAATCCATCCAGGTGAGTCTTAGAGTTCAAAAAGTATAGCAGAAAAGGTTAATAGAGAATGGAAGAGGAGAATATTTACCTGAAGTCACTTGAAGGTCAACCAGCCTTGGCCAGAGTCAAAAGGGAACTATATTTATTTGCTTGGCCAATGAATTAATTTGTAATTAATTTATTTTATACGTTAAAAATGAAGTGTTAGGGGCAGTGTTAACATGGAGGTGAAAATAGCTGAATCCTACATGGCTAAATGCGTGATTTCATTCCCAAACGAGGCATGTTCCATCAGGTTCAAGTTAATGTGTGCCCAAAATCCCAAGAGCACACTGGAACAGACATGACTGCAATGGAAACATCCTCCTTGGAGGCTGATTTCCTCTCTCTCTTACTTTCTCTCTCTGGCAAGTGCATGTGTCCTGTGTGAATATAAATAAAATAAACGTGTCTTTTAATCTCTGCAAAGCATGCATCATTGTTGACAATTACATGAGAATTTAACTTAAATTAAAGGAGATTGAAGAAGGACTGGGAGAAATAAGGTAGTTCCACTAAAATTTGAACATGTCTATGGATATTTTCAATAAGGGGGTGGAAAATTGTATTACTTGATGAGCAAGGATGTGCACTGAAGTGTGGTCATTTATTTAAAGAATCTTTTTTTTTTGGGGGGGGGAGAGATTTTCACTGTAGGGCGCGTGCGCTCGCCAGACAGACAGAGAGAGACATAGAGACAGAAAGCGAGAAATCACCCCCCAGGGGGGATGGTCACGACGCAATCCCTTCTCCTCCATTCTCCTCTCGGGATCTTGGGCACGCACGCACACGCGCCCAGTGTGAGTTTTAAGCCACCGAGTCCGGGACACGAACCGTGGTCGACTACGTGGGACTCCAGCGACATAGCCATTACACTAACTGCTGGTTCCCTATTTAAAGAAACTTTTAAGATGAGATGTATTTGAGCATGTTTCTGTATTCATTACAAGGTTCAGACCAAAGAATTTCTCCCAAATACAACCTTGTCACAGCAGTTTGTGAAAGAGATTTCCCAGCATTTTCCCTCATATTGGGAAAAAAATTAGTTTCATTTGACAGATCACAGGGGAAAACTAAAAAGTTTTACATTACAATGATTTTCTTAGTGCTGAAGCTGAATGTATTTTGGCCTTTGCTAGTCTCCCTATTTTTGTGTGTGCAAATCATCTTTGCAAGTTTCATTTTGTTTTGTTTTTTATTACTTGCTCGGGGCTCCAATAGTGTTTCACCAGTGTTAGCATCTTATTGATTTTATGAAGCTCTCTGTATTCCCATCTGTCTGGACTACCTGAATTTATCAGATCTGTTTCAGTCTTAGCTCATCACTCACCTCTTTCTGCCTTGTCAACAGATTCTTTAATGTTTCTTAAAGTACAGAGTATAGAATGGCCACATAAAAATGCATCTCCAAGTTTACATGTCCATAGGAAGCTTGCAAATAAAATCTTTCTGCTGTTTTCATGTTCTCACATGGCTTTATACAGGGAGAGTGGGATGGCATATGAATGAGAAACCCCAATGTTTTCAAGTTTCTGAATCAAAAGACCCCTTCCTTCCTCAACATTCCCTGATATCCCATTTTTCTCCTTGTTCTTTCCCTGCACAAATTGTTCACTTCTCCAGATACCCTTGTAGCTTCTGCCTTATCTTATGCTAAGACTCTGTTCAAATGTCACCTGGTGGGGCCAATAGGTGGCATGGTGGTTAAGGTACTTGAGGGATACTTGGCTGACTTTTATTTGAGCTCTGGGCCAGGCAGCTAGAAAATCACACTGAGCATGTGTGTTCCTGTCCAAAGTCCCAGGAAGAAAATGGAGGAGAAGGTATTGTGGCATGCCTCTTCCCTTCCCTCTGTCTCTCTCCTCTTCGGTGACCACATGGAAAAAACTTAAACAAAAAAACAAAAAACTTCAACTTGTCTGGCATTTCTGCCTTTCTGTCTGCCTCCCCCAGAAAAAAGTTGCCATGCACATTCTCTCATGGTTACATAATTTCATGTCCTTCAACACACTTATTAATATCTGATATGTTACATGATTAATTAACTCTTTTTAAGAATTATTTTATTTAATTACTGTGGAGAACCACATGCACCAAAATGGCTGAAATGACTTTCACACAATGACCTCCGGACTTCCCTGTTCCGGGAGTAAACAATCTGCCCCTAGGCTCACCAACCTCAATCAGGTCCGCTATAGCAATCCGCCCCTAAGCTCCACCCCCTGGTTAACTCCCCCTGACAAAACAATCAATTACTGGTCTAAAATATATCCTTCATTTACATATTGGGCAACCAATTTCCACCCTGCTGTGTATATAAGAATGTTCTCAAAAAAAAAAAAAAAAAAAAAGAATGTTCTCTGGCGCTCAATAAACAAGTGACTGTATACCATCCAGAGCTGTGACACTGTGTCACTCCCATGCTGTGATGCTGCACCCGTTCCAGACCTCCACTCTTTCATTCAGGTAGCCTGTTTGATTGTCCCATGGGCCAGGACACTTGGCGCCTGAACAGGGACCCTGAGTACAAGAGACAATGACAGGTTCCTGAAGATTCCAAAGAGGAATAAGAAGCCCCCAGAGAGGAGCAAGTCAGAAGTCCATGGCATAACTTCAGGGGATGCAGAAGATGATGTCCTGGTGAGTACTCACTCATGATATCCAGGTTATAGCATAGACTATAATGGGGCAAGAGCTCAGCCAGCATGAATTGTTTGTTCAGGGGTTAAAGGAAGCCCTTAAGATTAGAGGAGTGAAAGTGAAAGTTAAACAACTGCTCACCTTTTTTGATTTTCTGAAGGAGGCTTGTCCAAGAAGGAACCATTGATGAAAAAAGGTGGAAAAGGGTAGGTGACGCTCTTAAAGATTACTATTCCACCTTTGACCCAGAAAGTTCCTGCAACCACATTTTCCTACTGGAATCTAATAAATGAAATCCTTAGTTTCCACCCTAATGACCCCAAAATCACTGCTATTCTTGCCAAGGGAGAGCAGATTATGCGGAATGAGCTACCCAAAGAAAAGAGTGTCATTCCCCCAGATATTCTGGAGTCTAAAAATGTCCAAAATATAGACCTTATATTGTTAAATAGTGACGAGGATATTACACAGGAAAGTGAGAAGCTTAAGAGTCCAAAGAACCAAAAAGAAAATAATAATGCCTTAAAAATTTCACATGAACCAAAGAAAAAATTATACCCCTTTCTTTCCAAATTCAAAAATTATTCTGATGAGGAACAAACTAGCTCCGAGGAAGAAGTTCTAGGGGCAGAAGCAACAAAAAATAACAATCTTAGTTGGCCACCCTTTAAAAAGCGGCCGCTGCCTTATAATGCTTTAGTGCTGCCCCTTGATAATTCAAAACAAGAACTTATTTAAAAAATTGAAGAGTTAAAAGAACAAGTCCAATTGGAAAAAGAACACCATCAGTTAATTCTACAATTGGAACCACTTTCTGATTCCTTTTCTGGTCAAACAGTTACATTCACCATGTCCTCGACATCAGCTCAATTAGTTGAACTGCAAGCAGTTATTGCAGTCTTTTCTGCTTTTCCTGATATGCCTTCAACCTTATATACAGATAGTGCTTATATTGCTATGTCTGTATCTCTTCTGGAAACTGTGGCACAGATTAAACCAATCTCTCAGGCCACACAATTTTTCCTACAATTACAGTCTCTTATTAGAAACCAAGAGCTACCTTTTTATATTGGCCATTTGCACACACATAGAGGCTTGCCTGGCCCTTTAACTGAAGGTAATCACAGCGCTGATTTTTGGTTCATACTCAAACAATCCTTTTTGGTTCATACTCAAACTGACACAAACCTTTCATATGCTATTGCTGCTCATCAATTACATCATTTAAATTCTCACACCCTTCGTCTCATGTTTAAAATTACTCAGGAGCAGGTCCAAGAAATTGTAAAACAATGTCCAGCTTGTGTTACTCTTTTGCCTGTACCACATTTGGGAGTCATCCCTAGAGGTCTTATGCCTAATGCCCTATGGCAAATGGATGTCACTCATGTTGCTGAATTTGGTTCTCTAAAATATGTACATGTCACTATTGACACCTTTAGCGGTTTCATTTTTGCCACAGCACAAACCGGAGAGGCTGGTAAGCATGTTATTTTCCATGTTCTTGCCACACTCTCTGTTCTGGGCAAGCCTCACCAAATTAAAACAGATAATGGCCCAGGATACACAGGACATAATTTTGTCTCCTTTTGTAAACTACTCCACATTAAACATGTTATGAGAATTCTATACAATTCCCAGGGACAAAGCATTGTTGAACGTGCTCATCTTTCCTTGAAAAATACTCTCCAAAAGTTGAAAAAGGGAGAGCTTTTACAGACTAAGGGCTGGCCAAAAAACCTTCTGGCACATGCTCTTTTTGTCCTAAATTTCCTAATTTTGTCTCCTTTTGTAAACTACTCCACATTAAACATGTTATGAGAATTCTATACAATTCCCAGGGACAAAGCATTGTTGAACGTGCTCATCTTTCCTTGAAAAATACTCTCCAAAAGTTGAAAAAGGGAGAGCTTTTACAGACTAAGGGCTGGCCAAAAAACCTTCTGGCACATGCTCTTTTTGTCCTAAATTTCCTGTCTCTTGATAAAGATGGAGACTCGACCTCTGAGTGCTTCTGGCATTCTATTACCAAAACAAAATTTGCCTCAGTTTTGTGGAAAGATCCTCTGGACAACACATGGAATGATCCAGACCCTGTCCTCATTTGAGGCAAAGGGTTTGTCTGCATCTATTCTCAAAAAATGGATGCTGCTCGTTGGTTACCAGAAAGATTAATCAAACAGATTGATTCTAACAAACCATCCAGGGATGATGAAAACCCTGAGATGTCTCTCTCTCCTTCCACAGATCAACACAATGAAGATCCTTCTTAAATACCTGATCCTGTTTTGCTTCTTCAACACTACCACTGCTGGTTTTGATCCTGGCGCCGCTCCTCCTGGCAGAACAGGGGGGGTCTTTGTCTTGCTTTACAGTAACGCTGCTGCTTTAACATGGAATGGACTCCCCCCTTTTTCCTCCCCATACTTGGTCCAATTCTGGGTTTACTGATTGTTTGCTCTTTGGGGCCTGTTCTCTTTAAGAAGTTCATGGCTTTCCTTAAACACCAAATTGATGACTCCATAAAAATGCAGCCTATCCAAGTCCACTATCACAACCTGGAGATGGAGTATCACAAAGCCTAAACTGTGCTCCTGCCTGAGGCACTGAATCGGTTAGCCAAAGACGAGTAAGAGAGTCTGAGCCTAAAAGCTGTACAGTCCTCCAACCTAAGACAGGAAACCCATCATCACAATGGGATTCTTCAATAATGGGTAAGGATGGACATGTGGCTCTAAAAAATGACTCCAACCTAAGACAGGCATGATTCCCCCAGGATTTTGTCCTCTCTTTGAAAAAAAAATAGAAAAGGGGGACATGTGGAGAGCCACATGCACCAAAATGGCTGAAATGATTTTCACATGACGACCTCCGGACTTCCCTGTTCCGGGAGTAAACAATCCGCCTCTAGGCTCCCCAACCTCAATAAGGTGTGTGACAGCAATCGGCCCCTAAGCTCCACCCCCTGGTTAACGCCCCTTACAAAACAATCAATTGCTGGTCTAAAATATATCCTTCATTTACATATTGAGCAACCAATTACCGCCCTACCGTGTATATAAGAATGTTCTCTGGCCCTCAATAAACGAGCGACTGTATACCATCCAGAGCTGTGACACTGTGTTGCTCCCATGCTGTGACGCTGTGCCGGTTCCAGACCTCCACTCTCTCACTCAGGTAGCCTGTTCAATTGTCCCGTGGGCCGGGACAAATTACATTTATTATTATGATTTTTTAATTTGACTATATATATAGAGAGAGACAGAAAAAGAGAGAAAGGGAAAGTGAGAGAGCAAGCTGCCAGGTCCAGGACTGGAACCACAGTCATCCATGTGGGAATTCAACACCTTTAACCCCCATTTCACCTATTGTTCTGATTAATTCTGTCAGCTCTTCTTACCTGACTGTCAATGGATTGTGAATATTTTAGTTTCTCTCAGAGACTTATATTCATTATCCAGACTGTATCTGGAACATGGTGTGGGTGGGAGGGTACTCTCAAATGATATTACTCAAGTGGATGAAAAAATCTCCTAGTAAGATTGTAGAATTTATGACCTATTGGGGAAGGATGTCTCTATTGAGACATGAATTCCCAGCCATAGATAATCCATAAGGGAAGGATATATAAAGGGGAGAAGCACTATGCACAGTATGTGTAGATTAATTTACTTACTAAAAAAGAACTTAAAATGCAGTATTTTAACTCTATGGGTTCACATAAATAATTTTGCCTTTTTATTTTGTTGTAGTCACTTCCACCACATGAAACTAGGGAATGATAAAAGAATTTCAGAATTTATTCTTTTTGTACTTTTAGAGAAATCAGAACTGCAGCCCCTCTTATTTGAGATTTTCCTCTCCTTGTACCTGATCACTGTATGTGGAAACTACTCATCATCCTGGCCACCATCTCAGACTCCCACTTGCACACACCAATATATTTCTTACTCTGCAACCTGTCCCTTGTGAACATGTGTTTCTCCTCCACTATTGTCTCAAAGATGCTGGTGAATCTATAAATACAGATCAAGGTCATCGCCTATGCAGGCTACATCACCCAGATATATTTTTTTGTACTCTTTATAATATTGGATGATTTCCTTCTGTCTGCAATGGCCTATGACCAATATGTGGCCATCTGTCACCCCCTACACTACATGGTGATTATGAGCCCCCAGCTCTGTGCATTGCTGGTGCTCACATCCTGGATCTTGACTGCTCTGCATTCTTTGATAGATAGCTTAATGGTGTTGTTACTGTCCTCCTGTACAGAAGTAAAAATCTCCCGTGAACTTAATCTGGTGGTCCACCTTTCTTGCTCTGAGCCCTATCTTAATGATATGGTAATCTACTCAGCAGCTGGACTGCTGGTTGGTTGAACCCTCACTGGGATTCTTGACTCTTACTCTAAGATTGTTTCCTCCATATTTAGAATGTCATCAACTCGGGAGAAGTATAAAGCATTTTCCACCTGTGCCTCTCACCTCTCAGTTGTCTCCTTATTTTACTGTACAAATCTGGGAGTGTACCTTAATGCTCCTGATAATCAAAACTCACACTCAAGTGCAACAGACTCAGTGATATACACTGTGGTCACACCCATGCTGAACCCTTTTATCTACAGTTTGAGGAACAAAGACATAAAGAGAGCTCTGAGTAACTTAGTTGGAAGGAAACCATCATAGAATAAATTGCTTTGGTACCAAAGAAGTGTTCTTGTTAGTAGAACTCAGAGCTTCAGACACAGAAGTGATGACAATCTGATCATATTAGCAAAATTTGTTCCTTCTTTTTAAAGAATTATTTTATTTAACTTTATTTATCTGTTTATTTGTTTATTTAAGTTTGATAATAGAGGGACAGAATGAGAGAGAGAGAGAGAAAGAGAGAGAGAGAGAGAAAGGAAAATTGAGAAAGAGAAAGCAAGTCATCAAGTCTGGGCCCAAACCATGGTCATCCATGTGAGAGTCCAACACCCCTAACCACCCCAGATTTCTAATTTCCAGAACTTGCTCCTTCTAATGATATCTGTTAACTTCCATCTTTTCTATACAGTTTAAGAACATCACCCTTTGGGACCAGCAATTAGAATAAAGGCTATGTCGCTGGACTCCCAGGTAGTTGACCACAGTTCGCATCCCGAACCTGGTGGCTTAAAACTCATGCCAGGCACATGTGCGTGCATGCCCAAGATCCCAAGAGGAGAAAGAAGGAGAAGGGATTGCGGCATGGCCCTCCCCCCTGGGGGGTGATTTCTTGCTTTCTGTCTCTCTCTCTCTCTCTCTCTCTCTGTCTTTCTGGCAAGCACATGCGCCCTATAGCAAAAACTTCTCCAAAAAAAAAAAAAAATCACCCTTTTAATCTTTGTGTTCTGTTGATAGTTTTTTCCCCTTGTTCTTTTTTGTGTTTTCACAAGTTTATCCTAAGCATATATTAGAACTACTGGGAAATGCCTTTTCATTTCATGGGACAACATGGATTTCTCAGAATAATTTTGTCTCAAATGATAAATACTGAGTAATTTTCCTTTTCTTCTATTAAGGAACAAAGTAAATACACTTGGGAGGGAATCAAAGGGAAAAAGTAAGAAGCAAAATCTTTCAACTACGCAGATATGGAAAATTATATTGATGATAATGTGTATGGCAATGTCTTTATTTAACTAATATACAGTGTATTCGTACTAGAAAATTCATTTTGTGTGATGTTATGATATGCAGTAATTGTTAAAAAATAAAATAAATGAAGAAAAAAATTATTTGTAAGGTAATTATACACACACATGGTAACTATGGTCATTTTTATGATTGTGAATTATAAGGAAATCTGACATCAGAATTTTCCAGTTTTGTGTTCATCATTCCTTGTTATAGCACTACCTTAATTGTTCCTAACATATAGTTTAACACACCAGTTTGGTCAATAACATTCAGTTGTGTTTTCTTCTCATATTTATAATCATATTTGTTCTTTTTTTTTTTTTTTTGAGAGGATTTTCCTATAGGGTATGTGTGCTCACCAGAAAGAGGGAGACAGAGAGACAGAAAGTGAGAAATCAGCCCCCCAGGGGGTGATGGCCATGCCACAATCCCTTCTCTTCCATTCTCCTCTTGGGATCTTGGGCATGCACACACATGCACCCAGCATGAGTTTAAGCCACCAGGTCCATAACTCGAACCACAGTTGACTACATGGGAGTCCAGTGACATAGCCGTTATGCTATCTGCTGGTCCCAATCCTATCTGTTCTTGAAGCCAGTGTCCATGTCTGCTGTGGGAGCCTATAGTCATTAATTTTTGCCAGGACTTTTTCAATACAGATATAAGTCCTGGCAAAAATTAATGACCAACTACAGATTCCCATGAGCACACATGCATCTATTGGGTTGTCAGAAAAGTTGTATTAATGTGTCACAAGTTTTCTGACAACCCAATATTTCATTCTCTCCATCCCCTCTTTTGTAGACAAGTATTTGGCCTCTTCTACCATCTTAAAGTTGCTAGTGAATATATGAACACAGAGCAAGACCATGACTCATGAAGGCTGCATCACCCAGATAACTTTCTCCTCACTGTGATGACCTATGTACATTTTGAGACCACCCGTCACAGCCTGGATTATACAGTCATCATTAATCCCCACCTCTGGGGACTGCTGGTTCAATTTTCTCTACTTATGTGTGTTCTATCTTTGTTGTTACATAATTTAATGGTTTTGTGGCTGTTCTTCTGTACTAACTGAGAAAGCTCTCAGCATTTCTTTGAATTTATATCACTAGTCCACCTTGCTTGTTTAGATGCCTGTCTTTTCAATTTTTTTTTATTCTTGCCATTGGGCATGTGCAGTTACTGAAGAGAAACAGAGACACATAGAGTAAAAGTGAGAAATCAACCCCTGGAGGGATTGCCACTTCACAAAATCCCATCTCTTTCATTTTCCTTTCAGGATTTAGGGCACACATGCACATGTGCCCAGCATAATTTAAAGCCACCAGCTCCAGGGCTTGAACCACTGTGATATATGTGTGATTCCAGTGATAAACCACTATGCTACCAGCTGGCCCCTGAACACCTCTCTTAATGACATGATAAGTTTTGCATCTGTGTAGGTGTGTGATGGAACTGTTTCTGGAATTACTAACTCTTACCCTAATTTAGTTTGCTCCATATGTGCAGTCTTATCAGCTCATGGGAAGTATAAAGCCTTTTATGCCTGTGCCTCTCACCTCTCAGATGTCACCTTATTTTATTGTGTAATACAATAGAGACAGAGAAAACTAGAAGGCATCTCCTTGGGGGGATGGCCACAATGCAATGCCTTCTCCCTTATTCTCCTCTTGGAATTTTGGGCACACGTGCACACAAGTTTGGTATGATTTTCAAGCTGTCTGGTATGAAATCTTAATCACACAGTTGACCATGTGGGATCCAGCTGTCTTACCCACCATGCCGCCTGCTGGCTCTCAACTTGTATTTTGATGAGTTGTCTTAGTCCTATGGATAAACTACACTTGAAAATTGTAAGTTTATTGAAATTATTTTATTGTCAAAATCTGAAACACAGTGTTTTCCTTTTGTATCCATCATTTACATCTACATCAGTACCACAACGGCTCTTTTTGATAATGTAGACTTTAACACAGAGGTGTGATTTATAGCCATTCAAGGAAATTTATCAAATTTTTCAGCTCAATATTCACAGTGCGTATAATATTTCTTGCCAAGGAATAGGTCAGCAAAACTAGCTTATTGAATACATATTCTGTGTGTAGTATTGAAAATAAATATACATAAATTATATGCTATAGATTTGAAAAAGGAAGATAAGAGTTCTTCAAATAGTTGGAAGAGTTTTTACAAACATTGGAGGAATGATTATGTGTTCCAAGTAACAGCAGCTTTACAGTGCTCTCTTCCTGATAGACCCTAGCTAGAATGTAATATACAAAAGGGCCAAAATTAATACATTTTTAAAGAGATTTTTGTTATAGAGCATGTGTGATCACTAGAGAGATGGAAAGAGAAAAAGTGAAAAATCTCCCCTGGGGATGGTCACACTGCAATCTCTTCCCATCCATTCTCCTCAGGATCTTGGGCACACATGCACATGCCACCAGGTCCAAGACTTGAAATGTGGTCGGCCATGTGGGAGTACAACACTTTAATTGATATGCCAGGTGCTGATTCTGGGACTAAAAATGTCTAATGTGACTGTCTGGAATAAGTCTGAGAACATCAAAGACAATGTTCTTGAAACAACAAACCATAGATAAGCACTCTGATTCATATATGGAACTCTGAGTCAATGTCTTCTTTAAGAACCATTTTATGTAGTCTACCAGGAGCACAGCAATGTTAAACTATGTCCTAAAAAACCTTTCTGATGCCATAAGGAGCTGACCTTATGGAGAACAGAGACATAATCATAATTGCTGCTACTGATTAAACCTCTGTTTTTGCCAGATAATTTTCAATTAGCTTTAAATATTATAAGCTGCAAAAAAGAAGTGACAGTTCTTTTTGTTTGTTTGTTTTGTTTCCAGTAAGGCATATGGAAATCCAAATCCAGGAAATACAAAGAACACAAAATATACACTTTAGCATAAGATCCTCTCCAAGAAACATCATAGCTAAAATGGTACAAATGAAAAACACAGGTATTACTCTACAAATGACAAGAGAGAAGCTTCCAGTTACTTACAAGGTTACCTTATTAGGCTAAAATTAGACTCTCAATTGAAATAATGTGGGCAAGGAAAGAATGGGAAAACATATATAAAACTCTGAAAGAAAAGTAATTTCAGACAAGAATACTCTACCCAGAAATATTATCTCTCAAATGGGAAGGAGAAATAAAATCATTCTCAAATCAACAAACACTGAGAGGATTCACCAAAAGTTTACTATCTTTTCAGGAAAGTTTTACAGGAATACTACATCTGGAAGACTAAAAGGAGATAAATAAAAGTAGAAAAACACAGAACAACTTTGAAAAAAATAAGAGTAACAAAATTACAGGAATAAGACTACACATATCAATAATAACATTCCATGTTTGTTTTGTTTGGTTGGTTTTATTTAGAGGTATTTGCTATAGGGCGTGTACGCTCGTCAGACAGACAGAGAGAGACAGAGAGATAGAAAGTGATAAACCACCCTCAGAGGGGATGGCCACGTCACAATCCCTTCTCTTCCATTCTCCTCTTGGGATCTTGGGCACGCATACACATGCATCCAGTGTGAGTTTTAAGCCACTGGGTCTGGGACGCAAACCGCAGTCGACTACATGGGAGTCCAGTGACATAGCCATTATGCTAACTGCTGGTCCCAGTAACATTCAATGTTAATGGATTAAATTTCCCAACAACAAAAAAAGAACATATTGTCTAAATGGATAAATAAAAACAGGACTCCTCCATAGGTTGTTTACAAGAAGCACACCCAAACAAAGATATACATAGATTGAAATGAAGGGCTGAAAAAAGTTGTCTCATAAAAATAAAAATGAAAAAAATGGAAAACTGGCCTATTCCTCCACCCACCAGAATACATAATCCTGATCTGGGCTAGCTTCCATGGGTAAGCCTATACTTGAGACTTGGGAGCAACTTTGGGACTTTTGGCACACCATCTCCCAGTGCTCTGGCAGCGTGGGCTTGCCACCAAGATACTTAAGCCTGGTCTGGGCCAGCTTCCTTGAGTGAGTTCACACCTGGTACCTTGGAGCTACATTGGGACTTCTGGTACACTGATCTGCACACTGTAAATTACAACATGTAACTTGACCCTCTTCTCTAAGTTGTATCTCCTTAGCTTGCTG
The DNA here is from genome assembly GCF_000334495.1 of Tupaia belangeri chinensis. Lineage (NCBI taxonomy): Eukaryota > Metazoa > Chordata > Mammalia > Scandentia > Tupaiidae > Tupaia > Tupaia belangeri. The sequence continues at coordinate 82,718 of NW_006206661.1, forward strand.
CCACCTTATCAAAAACTGAACATTTAAGAGAGGAGCCAACCACCTAAAGTTACCACTAATTCTTCTAACCTGGATAAGAAGAGTCCTCGAGTAAGAACACATTCAGGGACCTGCAGTTGGCGGAATGGCTATGTCGCTGGACTCCCACATAGTCAACTGCAGTTTGAGTCCTGGACCAAGGGCTTAAACTCACGCTGAAAATTTTTCAAATATAGAGAAGCATGGAGAAATGTGGACCCAAGAAGTAAAAAGAACCCCAAGTAGATTCAACATAAAAAGATCCTCCCCCGGCACATCATAGCCAAATTGATAAAAATTAAAAATGAAAATAAATTCCAGAAATGGCCAGGGTTAAATGTCAAGTTACTTATAAAGGTTATTCCAGTAGGCTAATGTCAGACTGCTCAATTCAAAGAATGCAGGCAAAGAAAGAATGGGGAGATGTAGTCAAAACATTAAAAGAAAAACTATTTTAACCAAGACTACTATATCCAGCAAGATTGTCATTCAAATGGGAAGAATAAATAAAATTATTCTCAGAAAAGCAAAAACTGAAAGAATTCACCAATAATAGACCACTTCTACAGGAAGTACAAAGGGGAGTTTTGCATCAGTATAACTAAAGAGAGCCAAACAGAAACAGGAGAATGAAAACAACTGAGAAAATGGCTAACAAAATGATAAAGATAAATCTGCAAATATCAATAATAATGTTGAATGCTAATGGATTAAATTCTTTCATTAAAAGACATAGACTGCCTGAATTAATACAAAATTAGAAAACATTTATGTGCTGCTTACAAGAAATTCACCTAGGGAACCAGCAGTTAGCCTAATGGCTATGTAACTGGACTCCCACGGAGTCGACCGCGGTTTGCATCCCGGACCTGGTGGCTTAGAACTCACGCCGAGCACGTGTGTGTGCATGCCCATGATCCCGAGAGGAGAATGGAGGAGAAGGGATTGCGGTGTGACCATCCCCCCTGGGGGGTGATTTCTCGCTTTCTGTCTCTATGCCTCTCTCTGTCTGTCTGGCAAGCACACATGCCCTATGGCAAAAACCTCTCAAAAAAAAAAAAAGAAACTTACCTTGGGATCAGCAGTTAGTGTAATGGCTATGTTGCTGGACTCCCACGTAGTCGACCACGGTTCGAGTCCCAGACCCAGTGCCTTAAACTCACACCGGGCATGTGTGCGTGTATGCCCAAGATCCAGAGAGGAGAATGGAGGAGAAGGGATTGTGGTGTGGCCATCCTCCCCTGGGGGATGATTTCTCACTTTCTATCTCTCTGTCTCTCTCTGTCTGGTGAGCGCACACACCCTATAGCAAAAACCTCTCCCAAAAAAAAGAAACTCACCTTACTGATAAGAACATAAATAGACTGAAAGGGAAGTGCTGGAAAAAGATATTCCATGCAAATGAACCCAAGAAAAGGTTAGTGTAGTGATAATGGTATAAGACAAAATTGTATTTAAAATGAAAGATGTAAGATGAGACAAATAAGGACAATCTACAGTACTAAAAGGACTTGTTCACCAAGAAGATATAATGCTTTTAAATATCTATGCACCCAACAGAGTTCAGAGGAGAAATAGACTACAAGACAGTAATTGTAAGGGATCTCATCACCTTGCTGACTTCTTGGATAGTCCTTTTACTACTATATAATACCCTTCTTTGTCTCTTCTTACCATTTTTGTCTTAAAACCTATTTTGTCTGAAATCAGTATAGCAACTCCCACTCTTTTTTGGTTTCCATTTGCATGGAATACCTTTATCCAGCCCTTCATTTTTAGTCTATCTATGTCTATACATGAGATGGGTCTCTCGTAAACAGCAGATGGAGGGTTTCTTATTTTTGATTTATTCAGTCAGTCTGTGTCTCTTGATTAAATAATTTAATTCATTAACATTCAAAGTTATTATCAATATTTTCAGACTTGTCCCTACCATCAAGTTGGCCATATACTCAGTTCTTTTTTGTTCTCTTATTGCTGTCTGTCTGTCTTTAGTTTTCTTGGCATAGTACTCCTTTCAGAATTTCTTGAAGAGTTGGTGTGGAGTTAGTAAATTCTTTCAGGTTTTGTTTATCCAAGAACATTTTTATTTTCTTTTCCCATGTGAAAGATAATCTTGCTGGGTATAATATACTTGATTGACATTGTTTTTAATTTAACACTTTGAATATATTTCCCCATTCTTTCCTTGGTTGCATTGTATCTGATGAGAGGTTTGGTGTTAGCCTGATGGGATAGCCTTTTTAAATGATTTGACATTTCTCTCTTGCCAGACTTAGTATCTTGTCTTTGTCTGTGGTTTTGGCCAGTTTAGCTATGATGTGCCATGGAGATGTATATCATGCTGGGTAAAGTCTCTTTAAAATTTAAATGATGTATAGTGATTGAACTTATAAATAATAATAATAATGATAAAATGAAAAAAGATAGATTTAAGTGATACCATGCATAAATGAATTTAACAGACATCTACAGAATATTTCACCCAACTACCAAAAAATACACATTTTTCTCACCCCCCACATGTAACATTTTCAAAGATAGACCACATGAGAGGGCACAAAACATGCCTTTAAATTTAAAGTATATAAACTATATTGAGCATCTTTTCCAACCACAATGGAAAGAAACTTAAAATCAACTACAGAAAGAGCCCTAAAAAATTCACAAACACATGGAAACTAAACAACCTACTCCTTAATGACTTTACAACTATAGAAGAAATTAAGACTGAAATCAAAGGGTTTATATAAACCAATGATAATGAACAAACAACTGTTTATAACCTATGGGACACAACAAATGCAGTCATAATAGGGAATTTCATAGCAATTAAGGCCCATAAGAAAAAAGCAGAAAGGTGACAAACAGCCTAATGACACAACTCAGGGAACTGGAAAAACAACAACAACAACAACAACAAATTCACAAAATTCCAGGAGAAAGAAAATAATAAAGATTTGAGGATAATAAATGAAATACAGAATAAAAGAACTATACAGAAAATAAACAAAACCAAAAGTTGGTTCTTTGAAAAGATAAAATTGACCCACTGTTAGCTAGATTATTCAAAAAGAACAGGGAAAGAACCATTAAATCAAATCAGCAAGGAAACAAGCATCATTATGGCAGATATAACAGAAATAGAAAATATCATCAGAGAATACTAAGAATGACTATATGCCAACAAACAAAAAAAAAACTAGATGAGATGAACAAATTTCTGGACATGTATAACCTACCAAAGACTGAACTAGGTAGTAATAGAAAGTCTAAATGAGCCCATAAGAAACAATGAGATTGAATCAGTAATAAATGGTCTCCCAATAAGGAAGAGCCTAGGTCCCAATGGTTTTATTTATGAGTTCTATAAAAACTTAAAGAAGAACTAACCCCCAATTCTCCTTAAACTATTTCTAAAATTTAAAAAGGAAAGAATCCTTCCAAATTTATTCTATGACGCCTCCATCATCTTAATACCAACATCAGACAAGGGCATAACAAAAAAGAAAATGTCAGGCCAATATTCCTGATGAATACAGGAATACAGAAGCAAAAATTGTCAACAATAGTATTAAGCCATAAGAAACAACAAGACCCTGACTTTTGACAGAAAGTGAACAAATATTGAAGATTTTCTGCTGAGTGAAGCAAGCCAGGCTACGAAGGAGAGACATTGCACAGAATTGAGAACTCCCAAATGAACCCCAAAGCATACAGTCAACTATCTTTTACAAAGGACAGAATATAATCCAGTGGAAAAAAGAAAGTCTTCAGCAAATGGTGCAGAGAGAGAACTGGATATCCACCTGCAGAAAAATGAAACTGGATCCTTATCTCTCACTACTAACAAAAACATAACTTAAAATGGATTGAGGAACTAAACATAAAACCTCAAACTATAAAAATACTGGTGGGAAACACAAGAAAAGATCTTGGAGATCTTGGAGTAGGCCAAGACTTCTTAAAGATCTCCAAATCACAAGAAATAGTCCCAAAAAGAGCAAATGGGACTATATTAGGTTGAGAACCATCTGCACAGCAAAAGACAATAAGTAGAGTGAGAAGACATCCTCAGAGTAGGAGAATATATTTACAAATTATACCTCAGATAAGGGACTGATAACCAGAATATACAGTAAACTCAAGCAGCTTATGCACACACATAAAAATCAATCCAATTAAAAGATGGGAAAATAAAGTGAACAGACAATTCTCTGAAGGAGACGTATGAGCGGCTCCAAAGCATACAAAAATGTGCTCAACATTTATCATAATGGAAATGCAAATCAAAACCACAGTGAGATACCACTTAACTGCAGTCAGAAAACTTAAAATTAATAAGTAATGATAAGTGCTGGAGTGATTGTGGTGAAAAGGAACTCTCCTACACTGCTGGTGGGAATGCAAATTCATACAACCACTTTGGAGAAGGATCTGGAGATGTCTCGGAAACGTACAAATAGAACTACCATGTGACCCAGTAATTCCACTCTTAGGTATTTACCCAAAGGATAAAAAAAAAACCTCAGTCAGAAAAACACTCACATATCCATGTCTATTGGAGATATAAAGTGTCTAATATGACCCTTTGTGGAGATGACCTCAAAATACTTACATCCAATTTTTTTTGAGAGAGATATTTTTGCTATAGGGTGTGTGCAGTCGCCAGGGAGACAGAGAGTGACAGAGACAGAAAATAAGAAATAACCTCCCAGGAGGGATGGCCAAGCTGCAATCCCTTCTCTTCCAGTCTCTTTCTGGAATTTTGGGCACACATGCATGCACACACGGTATGAGTTTTAAGCCATTGGGTCTGAGACTCTAACCATGGTTGACTACATGGGAGTCCAGTAATGTAACCATTACACCATCTGCTGGTCCCCACTTACCCCTGATTCTAACCCTGAATCACATTGTCGATCTATAAATTCCAGTCTACAGATCAGTACAGGCTGTATCAACATCACCAGGAACATAATTACAAACACAGAATGTCTGGATTCATTCGAGATTTTCCAAATTATAACCTGCATTTAGACAAGTTCCCCAGGTTATTCAGTTACATGTGGATGCTGGAGATATTCTGGTCTAGAGCATTCTCTCAGCCTCCCCAGTGTTAACATCAAGGTTGAATGATTGTGGCTTGAGTCTGCTTTGCATTGTAATATGCTGAGGAGTATTCCTGGCTTCAAAGCACTAGGTCCTCCCAGTACCACCTCCCAATGATGACAACAGAAATTTCCCCAGCGTGTCTCCTGGAGGCATAATCACTATGTTTGGGGGCCACTGACCTGTAGTAGAAGGTATATAAACATCTTGATTGGGTTTTTATTGAACTTCATCCCTTTCTTGGTTAATAACTTTCTTCAGATCAATCAAACCTTCTGAGCCTCATTTATGCAGGTGTAGAATGAGTTGCTAATAGTACTGAAGTCATTTGAAAATTAAATGATACAATCAATATAATATTATGTTTTGTATTGTTTTGTTATAGGGCTTCAGAGAGAGGAAGAGATAAAAGGAAAGTGAGAAATCACTGCTATATCAAAATCCCTCCTCTTCCATTCTCTTCTCAGGATTCTAAGTGAACATGCACACAAACCCACCACGTTTTCCAGGCCACTGAGACTTGAACTGCACATTCAGTTATGTGAGTTTCAGCTGTCTTAACCACCAGGTCACTTGGCTGGCCCAACCATATAACATTCTGACATCAGTTATGAGACATAAATGTTCTAAGCATATCTCTTTTCATTACGAATTCATAAATCGAGGACTGATGACAATTGTTAAGTTGTTAAGTTATAGGTTGGAAACTCCTAGTTGTGTTGTCATAAGCATCATGAAGTCTATGACATAACTACTCAAGGTTGTATGGCAGATAAACACAGTTCTCTGCCTCCATGAAAAGGAATAGCAATTTTCTGAAGATATCCTAAGCTGTATCAACATGATAATTCAATATTTTGGCCTTCAAAGAAAACTAAGAAAGACAGGTATCTCAGACTCCAGGAGAAATTTCAATTTTAACAAAAGTGCTAACAAGATGAGAGCCCTGTAGACAGCAGAGTTCCCAGAGAAAAAAAATAAAGGCTATATTCACCTGACACCTTCCTTGGTCTCCTAAGAACAGAGAATCAACAGGAAATTTTTTCCTTTCTGACCAGACCATATCCTATAGGGAAATCAGGTGCTCAAGGATTGTATTAACAACAGGGAACTGGGTCAAATTAGCATATATATGGAGATGTAAGGATCTCTTTTGTTACTGACCATCAGAGTGCAGTCTTGGGTTGGATGCAAAGATGTTGATGTACCAAGTCTGGTTAGAGTACTGATGCTTGACACCTTGCTGCTGTCTTGCCTAGGGACAGAACTTCATTCTTCATCATCAGCCATTCAGGGAAGAGTCCAGACTGTCACATGGAGACCTTCTTGCCAGAGATCCAATCCAGGTGAGTCTTTTTAAAAAATTAAATTAAATTAAATTTTAATTATTTTGTACAATCACTATACACCACTTAGCTTGTAAAGTGAATTTTCCAACATGAATATATTTCACACAAGTTCAGTTGGGGATGTTATCATCAACAAACAATAATCTATTTCTGTATCCCATAAATGTCTTGGTTCTCTATTTTTCTCCTTTTAAAAAAAATGAATGAGGGGCTGGCAGGTGACATGGTGGTTAAGGGTTCTGGACTCCCACATGGCCGACTGCGGTTTGAGTCCCGGACCTGGTGGCTTCCTTTCTCACTTTCTCTCTCTCTCTCTGTCCCTCTCTGGTCAAATTAAAAGAGATAAATAAAAAGTTAAATAAAATAATTAAAAAAAATTGAATCACATATAGCTCTACAGCATATTGTGTTTCTTTTTCCATCAATACCATGCATATAAGTCAAAACAAAGACATAACTATCCTCCTCCTCATCATCAGTTTTTCATCAATTTTTAAGATTATTATTATCATCATTATTTTAAACATTAAATCACGACATATTATTTACTTGTAAAAAGAATCTACATGAAACACTTCTCAGACTAGTCCAGTTCAGAATACTATACATGTTATTATCAACAGGTAATAAGCCATTTCTGTGTCCCACTGTTATTCTTCTCTATTTGTGCTCTTGTAACCCTCTATACTCTTCCCTTCTCCTGCCTAGTTCCACATTATCTTCAGGATCCATAACTATTTTCACTATTTTTATGCCCTAAATATTTTTATCTCTACCATAAAGTGTGGATAGTCAGTATATCTTAAGTGGGTACATACAATATCTTTCTCTCATATTCTGGCTTCCTTTACTCAGCAACAAATCCTCCACATTTGACCACTTTCTATCAAAAGCCAGGGTCTTCTTTTTTTATATGGATGAATAGCATTCGATGAATTTTGTATGCCATGCTTATTCTTTTCCTTTTTTCATTTTTTCAAGAGCTTAGAAATAGATTTATTAAAACTTAAATTCACAACATAATCAAATTTGATTTATAAGCACAGTATTTGTAATTAAGCATTAATTATATGTAATTGACAATATACCATAACTTTTTTTATTATTTATTTAATTTTACATTTTCCCACATTTACTTTACATATTAAAAAAAATTTTGCTTATACTTCATAGTTCTTTTTTCCCTTTATTTATTTATTTTCATCATAATCTTGTTTATATTACATTGAATCACATAAAACTTTATAGTGTATTACATTTCTTTTTCCAGAAGGAATACCATGCATAGCAGTCAATACAGAGAAATTAAAATCTCCATTACATCATCCAATAGCTTTTCATTATTTTTTCTGCTCATTATAATTACTATTATTCTAATTATTTTTTAAACAGTTAATCATTATTTCTTATTTTGCTAGTAAAAAGACTTCACCCAACATGAAATACTTCTCAGACCAATCCAGTTGAGAATAATATACACAGCATCATCAAAAGGTAAAAAAACCATATCTGTGCCCTACTAATGTCATGCCTCTCTATTTATTCTCTTGCTATCTTTCTCCATACTTTTTTCTTCTCCTGCCCCATTCCACACTGTCTTATCCTCGTTAACTATTTTCATTTATGTCCTCCAATAGTTCGATCTCTACCACAGAGTGTGGATAATCTGTATATATTAAGTGGATATATATGATATCTTTTTTTCATATCTTGGCTTACTTCACTAAGCAATAGATTCACCATATCTGACCACTTTCTATCAAATGCCAGGGTCTTGTTGCCCAACACCTGTCACATTTTATATTTTTAATCTCTGTCATTCTGATAGGGGTTAGGTGGTATCTCATTGTGATTTTTATCTGCATCTCCCTTATGATGAGGGATGTTGAGCATTTCCTCATATGCGTTTTTGCTGTTTGCATGTCTTTCTTAGAGAGATTTTTGTTCAGCTCATTTTCCTATCCTTTAATTGGGTTAATCATTTTTTTTAACCACATAAGTTGCTTGAGTTCCCTGTGTATTCTTTTTCTTTCTTTCTTTTTTTTTTTTTTTTTGAGAGGTTTTTGCTATAGGGCGCATGCGCTCACCAGACAAAGAGAGACTGAGAGACAGAAAGCGAGAAATCACGTCCCAGGGGATGGTCACACTGCAATCCCTTCTCCTCCATTTTCCTCTTGGGATCTTGGGCATGCACGCACACATGCCCGGCATGAGTTTTTTTTTTTCTTTTCTTTTTTTTCTTTTTTTGGAGAGGTTTTTGCTATAGGGCGCATGCGCTCGCCAGACAGACAGAGAGAGACATAGAGACAGAAAGTGAGAAATCATCCCCCAGAAGGGATGGTCATGCTGCAATCCCTTCTCCTCCATTCTCCTCTCAGGATCTTGGGCACGCATGCACACGCGCCCGGCGTGAGTTTTAAGCCACCGGGTCTGGGATGCAAACCGTGGTCGACCAAGTGGAAGTCCAGCGACATAGCCATTACGCTAACTGCTGGTTCCCTCCCGGCGTGAGTTTTAAGCCACTGGGGCCGGAATGCGAACCATGGTCGACTACATGGGAGTCCAATGACACAGCCATTATGCTAACTGCTGGTCCCGAGTTCCCTGTGTATTCTTGTTATCAGGCCCTTGTCTGGGGCATATTTAACAAAAATATTCTCCCATTTGGAGGGTTTTTTATTCACGCTTGTTACTGGGTCCTTTGCTGTGCAGAAACTTATTCTGATATGGTCCTATTTGTCTATTTTAGGGATTATTGCCTGTGCATTGGGAGTCTTATTTGCAAAGTCTTTGCCTATTCTAATGATTTCCAGAGTTTCACCAGCATTTTCTACCAGTAGTTTTATTGTTTGAGGTCTTAGGTTCAGATCCTTGATCCATTTTGAGTTGATTTTTGTTAATCGTAAAAGATGGAGGTTCAGTTTCATCTTTATAAAGTGGATACCAGTTTTTCCAGCATCATAAAGATTTCTTTTTCCCAACGTATTGATTGATATCATTTGTCAAAACTCAACTGGTTGTAAGCTTTGGGGGGTATTTCTGGGGTCTCTACTCTATTCCATTGGTCCATGTGTCTTTTTTTGTGCCAATACCATGCTGTTGTGATGGTCACAGCTTTATAGTATATTTTGGGATCAGGGAGTGATATGCCTCCCACTCCATTCTTCTCACACAGGATTGGTTTTGCAATACAAGTTTTTTTATGATTCCAGACAAATTCTATGATTGTCTTTCCTAGATCTGTGAAGAATATTTCTGGTATTTTGATTGGTATTGCATTAAACATGTAGATTAATTTGGGTAGAATTGCCATTTTGATTATGTTAATTCTTCCAACCCAGGAACATGAGATGTCCTTCCACTTTTTTATGCCACTTTCAATATCTTTTTTAAGATTTTCATAGTTTTCTTTATAAAGGTAGTGGGAAGCCAAGAAGGAGATGTGAGGAACATGTAGGACATGACCACCAGATGGTGACCAGGGTTATTGTTTGGACATAACCTTCGGTGACTGAATTGTTATGTGCAGAATGTTCCAAGTATTGTTGCAACAACCTGATAAACTCAGCAAGGACTTTTGAGTCCCACGTCAAGGAAGCCAAATGTTTCTGTATAAATAACAGCAATAAACTTAATTCGTGGCTGACCAGTATTTACCAGCAGTACTCCCATTTCTATCCTGTCATCTTTTCTTCTCTAATCCTCACCCCCCCAACTCAGGAACTGTTTGCTGTTGGCAGTTCTGACAGAGTGGTGCCCGAACAGAGACCTGAGTACTGGGGATGCTGGTGAAGGACACTGCAAAGATTAAACAGAGAACGCATTCATTTTAAAAGTGAAAGTGTTGCAGTGAGTACATTATGGGAGTAATTATGGGGCAAAAAAATAGTCACCAGCTCTTTGTACATATGCTTACAGAAATACTAAGTGCATGGGGCTTAAAGGTTGGACAGCAGCAGCTTTCAAAGTTTTTAGAATTTATTGAAGAAGTTTGTCCCTGGTTTCCTAAGGAGGGTACAGTCCACATAGATACCTGGAAAAGGGTAGGGTAACGGCTTCAGGATTATTATGATGCCCATCATCCGGAAAAGGTGACTGTGGATGCTTTTAGTTTATGGACTTTAATTAGAGATGTTTGGGATTTTCGTCATGAGTGAGAGAGGATTCTTTCCACCGCAGATAAAGACTCTCCCCCAAGACTCTTCCCCGGCTGTTGGGATTTCTCCCTCTGCTCCTCCCTTACAGAAGTTGATAGAAAATTTTACCCTGCCCCCTGAATTGGAAGATGAAGAGTTAACCCCTGAGGAACTAGAACATATTGAATGAGACACAGGTCAGTATGACGTACCAGAAAACCCTGTTATAGCCCTCAGGAAATACCATTTGTCCCTATTTTTCAGGAATGATCAAAACTACAATTCAAAATGCACCAAATTTTAGATAAAATACAATGGCTTAATTTAAGAACTCATAAAGATCAGGCTACCTGGACAAATAGAATTGCACTCCCTTCTCCAACTATGCTTGCAGAATTGGATCCTTTAGATTCTTCTTGTATACACTCTAAAACAACTTCTGTAGCCTGGGATCAAAAAGATTCAGCTTCTCTGTCCCCTCTGCAATTGTCATTACAGCATGCCCTCAAGAGAGGAGAGGACGTTGAAGGCTTCTATTTTTTTTAATTTATTTTTTATGACAGTTTTTTTTTTTTCTATAGGGCACATGCACTCGCCAGAGAGACAGAGATAGAAAGAGAGAAATCACCCCCAGGGGGAATGGTCATGCCACAATCCCTTCTCCTCCTTTCTCCTCTCAGGATCTTGGGCACGCATGCACATGCACCCGGTGTGAGTTTTTAAGCCACCAGGTCCAGGACTTGAACTGTGGTTGACTACATGGGAGTCCAGTGACATAGCCATTACACTAACTGCTGGTCCTGAAGGCTTCTTTTTGTATCTGGTAATAAAACAGAGAGAGACCAACAAAGAAATTTAGTACGTGTCCACACACCTATTCCATTTAAACAATTAAAGGAGCTAAAAATGGCATGCACTCAATACAGCCCAACTGCTCCTTTTACACAAGCAAATGTTAGAAGCTATGGCCACAGATGTTCTTCCTCCTGGGGACTGGAAAGAAACAGCCAAAGCCTTCCTTTCTGGTGGAGACTATTTGCTAAGAAAAGCTGAATTTGTAGAACATTGTCAGGCTAAGTGGAGTTAAGTCATACTCAAAATATACCCATTACTTTTGAAATGTTGGCTGGAGAGGGACCCTATATGAATGTTAATCAACAGCTTAATTTTTTTTTTTTGGAGAGGTTTTCACTATAGGGTGTGTGCGCTCACCAGACAGACAGAGAGAGACAGAAAGACAGAAAGCGAGAAACCACCCCCCAGGGGGGATAGTCATGCCGCAATCCCTTCTCCTCCATTCTCCTCTAGGGATCTTGGGCATACACACACACACTCCTGGAGTGAGTTTTAAGCCACCAGGTCTGGGATGCGAACTGTGGTTGACTACATGAGAGTCCAGCAACAGCCATTATGTTAATTGCTGGTCTGCAGCTTAATTTTAATGTGGCTATTTATGCACAAGTAAGTGCTGCAGCTAGGAGACATGGAATAAAATATTTTTTGCCAGAAAACAGACTGAGGACTTATCTAAGATCAGAGAAGGACCAGGTGAGCCTTTTCAGGATTTTGTAGTCCATTTACTACAGACTGCAGGGAGACTGCTAGGGGAAAGTGAGGCAGGACTTTTGTTGGTTAAGCAACTTGCTTATGAAAGTGCAAACTCAGCTTGTGAGACAGTTATATGGCCCTTTAGAAAGACAGGTGGTCTGACAGACTATATTAGGTTGTACGCTGATATCGGTCCCTCATACACCCAAGGATTTTTTACAGCTGCAGCATTACAAGGAACAACAATTAAAGAAGTCTTATATCAACTGGCTAAAGTACCAAGAAATAGAGTTAGTGCACCCCCTGGTAGTTGTTATAATTGTGGACGACATGGGTCATCAGGAAAAACAATGCTTGGTCTCTAAACAAAAATCCCAGCAAGAGCCAGACCTATGCCATAATTGTAAGAGGGGAAAACACTGGGCTAATCAATGCTGGTCAAAAAGGGATAACCTGGGAAGTGGGGCCAGCCCCAGGCCTCTCAAAAATATTACAGGGCCATTCAGACACAACCAAACAGCCCGACTTTTTTGCCAGAGTAAAACAATCCATACAAGACCTTATCCGGGCCACCCTGAGCAGCGCAGGATTGGACCTCTGTCCCTCCACTTACACAGTATTAATGCCTGAGATAGAAGTTCAACCCCTGCCTACAGGAACTTATGGTCCCTTACCTCGAGAGTTGGTTGGGCTAATTGTAGAAAGAAGTAGTTCAACCATGCAGGGACTTGTGATTGCTCCAGGAGTCACTGATGCAGATTATATTGGGGAAATAAAGATTATGACATCATCTCCTTATCAGAATTCAGTGCTTCAACCTGGACAATGTATTGCCCTATCCTTCTTATTCCTATAGTTAAGACGGACAACAAATCCAAAAGATCTATTCGAAGTATGGGTGAATTTGGGTCTCTGATGCATATTGGATCCCAGAAATAAGTAAAAGTAGGCCTGAATTAACCTTGTGGATTAATGGTCGATGTTTTAATGGTCTTTTGGATATGAGCACAGATGTTTCAGTTATCACTGCTGCCCAATGGCTGTCCAATTGGCCAAAGATTTCTACTATGCCACAATTACAAGGTATAAGTCAAACCCAAAACCCTGAACAAAGTTCCAATGAGTTAATTTGGCAAGACCATGAGGGACACCAAGAAAAATTCTACCCATATGTAGTTCCTAGATTACCAGTAAATCTATGGGGCAGAGATGTCATGGCAAATATGGAGGTATATTTATATAGCCCTAATGCTCCTGTCACAAACCAATTATTATCACAAGATTTACTTCCAAATCAGGGCTATGTCTTCACAATCAAGGTTCTGTACAGCCTGTTGTTGCAGAAAAATGACTTCCACATGCTGATTTAGGATATTTTTGACAGAGGTCACTGACCAACCTGTACCCCATGCAGATCCTATAGTCTGGAAATCTAATTATCCTGTATGGGTTGATCAGTGGCCTCTTAATCTAGAAAAAATTGAAGCCGCATAGCAGTTAGAACAGGAAAAGTTCGCCTTGGGATGTATAGTTGAGTCCACTTCTCCTTGGAACTTGCCTATCTTTGTAATAAAGAAAAAAATCAGGTAAATGGAGATTTACTTTACAAGATATCTGTAAAGTAAGTGACACTATGAAACTCATGGGAGCATTGCAACTGAGTTTTCCAAAACCATGTGCTATCCCAAAAAATACTTTCAAAATTATTATTGATCTCAAGGATTGTTTCTACACAATCCCTCTTCATCCTAATGATTGTAAGCAGTTTGCTTTCAGTGTCCCCCAAACCAATTTCAAAGAACCCATGAAATGCTATCATTGGGAAGTATTGCCTCAAGGTATGGGTAATAATCCTACCTTCTGTCAAAAATTTGTAGCCATAGCCTTGCAGGAGGTACAAAAGACTACTCCAGGGACCAGCAGTTAGCATAATGGCTATGTCACTGGACTCCCATGTAGTCGACCATGGTTCACGTCCCGGGCCCGGTGGCTTAAAAACTCATGCTGGGCGCATGTGCATGTGTGCCCAAGATCCTGAGAGGAGAATGAAGGAGAAAGGATTGCAGCATGGCCATCCCCCCTGGGGGGTGATTTCTCACTTTCTGTCTCTCTATCTCTCTCTGTCTGTCTGGCAAGCGCATGCACCCTAAAGCAAAAACCTCTCAAAAAAAAAAAAAAAGCTACTCCAGAGGTTGATATTATTCACTATATGGATGATATTCTACTTGCTCACTGTGATGAGAAAATTTTGCTCTCAGAGTATTCCCAAATACAAAAGGCTTTGAAGGAGTGAAGTTTACATATTGTTCCAGAAAAAATCCAGTGAGATGCACCATATCAATATCTTGAATATGCATTATATCCTCAAGCTATTATTCCTCAAAATCTTCAGATTAGAAAAGATAACCTGGATATTTTGTAGTTTTATCAACTCTACTAGGGAGAAATGTTCACTTGTTGAAATATCTATTTTGGAAGACAAATAATAATGTGATTGAATGTATAAAAGAAAATAAGATGATAAAAAAGAAAGAAGAAATAAAAGACAAAGAAAAAAAAGAAAAGATAAAACTGTATATGCTAAATGACTTTCAAAAACTCCTGGGGGACATAAATTGGCTTCACCCCCAACTAGGTATTACTACTAATGGCCTAAAGCCTCTTTTTGACTTCCTGAGGAGTAACCCTGTTCCCACATCTCCTAGACATCTTTCCCCTGAAGCACAAGCAGCCTTGAACAAGGTTGAAACCACCATTCAGACACCACAAGTTCAATATCTTGACTATGCCCAGCCTTGGACTGGCTATGTCCTTCATTCTAAGCTTACTCCCACAGCTGTTCTTTGGCAGGATGGCCCCCTGCTTTGGGTGCATCTGCCTGTGTCTCCTGCCAAAGTTTTAACCCCATATTATGAAGCAGTGTCTT
>NW_006206661.1:97820-112007 GCF_000334495.1 Tupaia belangeri chinensis
TATTTAGAAAGGAATCTAAACAATACTTTGGACAAGAACCACAATATCTTGGGACACCATATACTGACCAACAATTGGATTGGTTGCTTCAAACTTGTGATATGTGGGTGCTTGCTTGAGCCCATTCCATGGGCCAAATTATTCATCACCTGCCCAGTCATCATTTACTCCACTTTGCACAATTGCATGCTTTTATATTTCCTACAATCCTGTAGGCTGCCCCTATAAAGGATTCATTTGTGGTATTTACTGACGGCTCTTCCTCTGGGTGAGCCACCTATGCCATTAATAATAAGCCTGTCTCTCTTTGTTTCCCTCCAGCTTCAGCTCAGGTAGTGGAATTACAAGTTGCTGTGACTGTGTTTCACCTTCTTTTCAATTTGCCTTTTAATTTACATACAGATAGTCACTATATTTTCTGAGCCGTTCAACATCTTATTCAAACTCCAGATGTACATCTGCCAGAGAATGTTTCCTTGTTTTGTTGGTCACTTTCATGCTTATTCTAATTTGCCTGGTCCTCTTTCAGAGGATAATGCTTTGGCAGATGCCAATACTCATTTGGTTGTCCTTATGCATATGCAACAAGCTGAACATTCCCATGCTTTACACCACCAAAATAGTGCTAGTCTTTGAAAACAATTTGGTATTTCTAGAGAACCTGCTAGACAAATTATGAAGTGCTGTTCTATATGCCCTCAATTCCTCCTTGTTCCACATTATGATTGGAATCTTCATGGACTCCTACCTAATCAGTTATGGCAAATGGATGTTACTCATTACCCAGAATTTGGCAAGCTTAAACATATTCATGTTTCCATAGATACCTATACTGGGTTTATTTTTGCTTCTGCTCAAACAGGTGAAGCCACTAAACATCTCATCGCCCATTGTTTAGAGGCCTTCTCTGTTTTAGGATTGCCTACATGTATTTAAATCAACAACAGTAGCGGGTATACTAGTCAAAATTTTGTGTGCTTCTGTGTGCACTTTTGTATTCAACATAAGACTGGTATCCCTTATAATCTCCAAGGTCAAGGGATTGTTGAAAGAGCCCATGGCACTGTAAAAACTACAGTGCACAAAATGAAAAAGGAGGAGTTATATCCCCTGACACCACATAATTATTTGAAACATGCACTTTTTATTATAAACTTTTAAAATTTAGATAAACAAGGCTCCAGAGCAGTGGAGCAATTCTGGCACTCCAAAACACAACCTTCATAAGCTAAAGTTACCTGGAAAGATCCATTGACTGGGTTATGGAATGAACCTGATTCTGTGGGGTCGAGGACATGTTTGTTTTTTTTGCAGGATAATGATGGAGCTCGCTGTCTTCCAGAGAGCTTGGTGTGGTTTATGGACACCCTGAAAAACCAGGAGGATGTTGTGCCTATGGATTTGCCTGAAGATAGTGACACTTGGTGAAGCAGAAATCTACTGGGTGTATGTACCTCCTGCACCCTGTGGCATGGTAATGCCATCACATTCCTGTATTGGTTAATCATATGCGATTTTTGGGACATCTGTACAGGGGTCAGACTGACATGCAACATTGGTTGGGGTTTAATTACACAGGCCAGAGTGAAGAAATGCTGATTTGTTTCTCCATAAGTAAATTACCGGGGTGTGTTCCTGTGGAACAGAGGAATGTTTCTGGAGGGAATCAGATGGTTCTCATGATGGCTCATTGACCAGAAAACAGCTCTGTTAACCCCACACTGCACCAGTATCTTCCTCCCTTGTGCCAAAGAAAATCGCCTAGACAATTGGACTTTATTATGGAAAGAATGCTGTAATGAAACACCCTTTTTTCCCCCCCTCATCTTGTGGAAATGACAGTAAGACACAAGGAATGGCTGGGTGTAGTCTCTCACCCAGTGTTCTTACATTTGAAGCAGGAATCTGTATTTTTCGTTTGGTTTTGGGTGAACTACTGATTGGTCCTTGGGAATCAAGGACTTGCCAATTGTGACAATCATATACCTGACTTCTAATTTTCTTTGTTCTGTTCTCTTTTTCTGTTTTCAAGATCCCAATTATTAAATACCATGAAGGTCATGTCAAGTAGTAGATACTAATTGGTTTGTGGTAGCTTTTGGATTTTTGGCTGATGTCCAGAGCAGATTGACTGATAAACTATTATCCCAAAAGAGCAATTCCTGAGGCCAATAGCTGGAACAGGGGTTAAGGATGGACTTCCATATGGCCGAGCACAGTTCAACTCCTGGACCTGGTGGCTTGAGACACAGGATGCAAGTGTGTGTCCAAACTTTTGAGAGGAAGATGGAGGAGAAAGGATTGTGGTATGGTCATGCCTCCTGAGTGGGGTGATTTCTAACTTTCTCTCTGTGTGTCTCTCCAGTGTGCACACATGCCATATAGCCAAAAAAAAAAAAAAAAACTCTTAAAAACAAAGAAAAAACTAAAAACAAAACAAGAAAACTTTTTTCTAGAGAAGTAGGGTGCAGATTAGTATAGTTTCTAAATTCCTCTTCCAACCAGTCATAGATGGAGCTGGGTTTTAATCTTTTTCCACTACGATTGCCTTTAGTTTGTCATAATTTATAGGTTTCATGTTTCATGTCTCATTCCTGACAACAGAGCTAGGAATTTAGCCCTCTGATTCATCCCCATTGAGGTGTTGCAATCCCATGTCATGTCAGTTGTACATACAGTCTCTCCTGGAAAATTCCCCTGTGGAGTCCTAGAAATGCAGCATCTGCTTTTCTTCAATGTAGTCTAAGATTTCTTCCTCAAAAGGAGTACAACAGGCAGTTAGAATGAACTGTATATCCTTCCAAGAAAGGTGAAAAGCTGGGGTGGAACCCATCAGTAAATTTGTTGGGGTCCTCAGAGTATTTGCTTTATTTCTCCTTGCACTGTTGATTATCAATAATGGCAAAGGGGACTTGTATTCTGATTGGGTCCTCTTGTCCAGCTATTTCTTTGAGTATGTTGAGTCCCACTTTGAGTATGTGATGGGCTGAAAGGATTGATTGACTATTCCTTCTGTCCCCTTTGAAGTAGACAAATCCAGGTTTGGGGCAGAGGCCAAGTAGTGTATGGGGGAGTATGTTCTCTTGGAGTTTGTAATAAGGAATGATATACAATATCCACATCTGGTTGGAGATTTAGTGAAGAGATTTGACTGACTTCCCTGAAATGGGAAGGGTCTTAGTACAGAGCCATAATGCCCTGGACAAAATAATTTTTTTTGTTACAATTTTCCTTGTCACTACATAGCAAATCTAGTGGTATTATGATGTTATACTTTGTGGACCCATTCAACAGCCATTATTCCTGATCACCAAGTTTATATCAAGGCCAATCTGTATTAAAAAATAAATATTTTCTTGAAGTCATCATGGTCAAATTATTCCCAATAATTAAGGATATAGACAAGAGGTGAGTTCTGGGAGAATCAAATGGTTATTCTCATGTCTCCTGTAAGGAAAAGACTGACAGAAAAGGGAGTAGGCAAGTTAGAGGCAGAGCCCTGTTCTGGGATGTTCCTCTAGGCAGTGAATGACCATGTGTGAATAAGCTAGGCATTTCTTGACAATTTGTTCCCAACACTTCCCTCCTAAAATCTGCCAGATGGGAACCAGCAGTTAGCGTAATGGCTATGTTGCTGAACTCCCATGTAGCTGACCACAGTTCGAGTCCCAAATCCCGTGGCTTAAACTCACGCCGGATGCGTGTGTGTGTGTTCCCAAGATCCTGAGAGGAGTAATGGGGGAGAAGAGATTGTGGCATGGCCAGCCAGCCGGGGGGTGATTTCTCACTTTCTATCTCTCTGTCTCTGTCTTTCTGGCAAGTGCACATGCCCTATAGCAAAAACCTCTCCAATAAATAAATAAATAATAAAAAACTGCCAGATGGCCAAACATCCTCAGCCTTCTTGATGGATCCTGGCATCATTTCTACTTCTCTTGCTTCTATAGAACTCTAGAGTTAAGATCCCACCTAAGGCATCCATTGGAGGCAGGCAAAACTCCAGGACAGTGACCTGGGCATACCCAGCTTGCTCTTGTTTTCTTTGGTGCCTGGGATCATTTTTTAAAAAATATCTTCAGACTCAGAGACTACAGGATCCTTAGAGTCATTCAGTTAGCTATGACCTACTCTTCGTCTTGTTTTGCCTTGAAGAAGAGAAACATAGTTTAGCCCAAGTTAGGTTCCCAAGAAATAGGTCTTTCATGCCTTGGGGAGAGGTGTCATTTGATATGGGTATTTCCTCTGCGACTCCCATTTGGTTCTAAAATGAAAGCAAATCCAGGTATAGAAAGAACTGAGGCTGAGTAATCCCCTGGAAAAAGCCATTATAACAATTATAGAGAAAATGGTGTAGGAAGCAAAGCTCTTTAGAAAACAGAGAGAGAGAGAGAGAACGAGAAGCCTGGAGGAAAATTGCCTGTTATTGTGTTGAAGGAAAGCAGAGGTCTCATAGTGGCATAAAAGTAAGATAAAAAAACTATGACCTTAAATTGGTCATAGTTCTAGGCATGTTTTTCTTGGGAATGACTGAGGAAACATTGAGAGTTAAAAGAGAGAAGTCATAGATTATGTACATATTTCACCTGGCCTTCTATAGGGTTTTTCTTGATAGGCTTGGTTCTTGATTATTTTATACCCAAAATCTTTCAAAAGCTCCAGAAACAATATCAAATTTCTTTTTATTTTTCAAGCCGGTTGACTTAGGTCATGAGGAAGGTTATAAACAAAATTCTTGTGTTGTGCATAAGTGGGAATAAATGTGGCTGCCTAAGTAGAGAAGTGCTCTAAAACCAAAGCAGATAAACTTGTTGTAGAGCACTGCAGAGGTCCAGGTGCTGGAGGGTGACAAATTTATCCTGGGCCTCAGAAGAGTATTCACAAGTAGAAAAAAGTCCACTAATCAGGGGTGAGGAAGTCTATGTGTGTTGCTCCTTAGAATGCCTAAGGAAACAGCATAAATGAAGGCACTACTCTCCTGACACATATCCTGTCTATTGGAATCTAGGGTCCTTAATTATTTCTCCTCAAAATTTGGCCTCCAACAGATCATAAAAGCAATATGAATCCCCACAATAATCTGGGGGGAGGGGTCCTACAAATGTTAAGAATAACCATTGCAATATGACCTGGGAAGTGCCTTGGAAGCAGGAGTATGAGGAGGGGAAGAAATGATGATGTCTTAGAACAAAGATAGGGTCCAGGCAGAAGATGGCAAAATGATCAGCCAGAGAAAACAAAACAAAACAAAACAAGCAAATAAAATATTCCAAGAAAGATAAGGAGCCACATGTCATTAAAGAATCTCCATTAGGGTAGTACAAACATGAACCTGGCTGGTGCTTGGATTTACTTGGTTCCATGTAAGTCCTAAACCACTCATTTTAAGACCAGTTTATCCTCACAAAGGTAACTTCAAGTGGTGGAAACCGTAGGGGCTTTTACCTTTCTAAACTGTGCCTGCTAGATGGCCATACATAAAGCAGTATAGAAAAAGAAGGGGCTGTCACATCTAAGGGCTCAAGGCTTTGATGATTGGGTCAGAGGGACCTTCAGTCCTATATGGCAGGTGGCCATGTCAAGAATCATCAATTCCACCCTGAGTGACTCATGTTGGGCAGGAGACCCAGTGGAATTAAGGGTGGAGATATGGAAAGAAAAGGAGAAACTCTCACCCCTAGAGGCTTACAGAACTAACAGATCATGCTAGAGGCAGTTTCTAGCTCTAAGTAAGAGCTGCCCATACCAAGAGCTATCAATCCTGCCTCAGTTGTCCTACTTTAGCCAGGAGATTCAGTGGAAATGCATATGAAAATGACAGAGGTTGAAGAATAGAGAAGAGGTTTACCTCCAAGCTTGCTCACGGTAACTATGTTGCTGGAGAGGGTGCATGGTCTCAGAAGAATCAGGTTCTTGATCTCAAAAAACTGAATGCAGCACACAAGTAGAGTGAAAGAGCTAGCAGATGTATTTGGTGATAGTTCACTCTGCAGTGGTAGGAGCAGGCTTAAGAAATGCAGTTCAAGAGTCCCTTTATCTAGGAATGGGCTATTTTATAGGGTATATACAGGTGGAATCTGGTGCTCTTCAAGTGTCCAGTTGCTCAATTGTGTATGTCTGCAGCTTCACGTGTGTGTGTATTTTTTTTAAGGTTTTTTTTTTTTGGAAAGGTTTTTTTTTTTTTTTTCTTTATGGGGGCGTGTATTCACCAGACAGACAGAGATGCTGGTCCCAGAATAGGTTTTTGCTATAGGGCGCGTGTGCTTGCCGACAGACAGAGAGAGATAGAGAGACAGAAAGTGAGAAATCACCTCACAGAGGGGATGGCCACGTCACAATCCCTTCTCCTCCATTCTCCTCTCGGGATCTTGGGCATGCATGCACACACACCTGGCATGAGTTTTAAGCCCCCAGGTCCAGGATGTGAACTGCGGTCGACTACATGGGAGTCCCGTGACATAGCCATTATGCTAACTGCTGAACTGTGGTCTATTACGTGGGAGTCCAGCAATGTAACCATTACACTATGTGCTGGTCCCTTTACATAGATAGTTTAAAGGTTCATAATTAGAACAGTGAGTCTGCCTTGCTTCCATTTATGATTTTGTCCTCTTTCTGTCCTCTGAAAATGTAGAATGCAAAACTGGTTTTCTGTTTTTGAGGCCTGTTTGCCCTTTGCCTGTTTCTTTTCTGTTCCTCCTCCCTTTATTGTGACTCTCCTTTCCTAATTGTTTTGGCTCAGTACCAAACTATCACACAGAGAACAGTAAGTGAGACATCTCTATACTTTTTGCAGAACACCTTCCAACCTAGTGAAGCCCACAACCCAGAGCCAGCTCTGGGTCTGTAGCTGGACTGAATGTCATTCCAGACACACCCCAGAGACTCTGCCACTATCTGCTGAACTCATGGCCACCAGGAAAGGAAGGACCAAGTTTCTTCTCTGTCTTACTCCTGAGGTTCCTAATCTCCAGTTGGAGACCGGCTCTCCAATCTGCTTTCCAGAGCCAAGTGCCCTGCCCACTGCAGAGATTCTTTGTTCTATGTTTAAACAGTCCTGGCTTTTCCTTTCTCAGACTTGTGCCTTAGTATGTATCAGGTCTGTTTCTGACAGGGAAGATAGTGAAGGAGATCAGCAGAGCAAAACCAGCACTGGAAGAGCTCAGGCTATAATTCATATCCTGAGCAGGAGGGACTTCTCTTCCACAATTTTGATCACATGGATCTCAACTTTTTTTTTCTTTTACTTTTAAAAGGATTGTTTAATTTTATTATTATTTTTTTAAATTTGCTATAGGACACATGCACTCAAGCAAGTGAGCAAGAGAGAGAACGCTGCTGGGTCCAGGACTCAAACTATGGTCAGCCATGTGATAATCCAGTTCCTTAACCACCATGCTATCTACTGGCCCCTCTCAAATGTTTAATACCTCTTTCCCAGATAATCATATTAAATATATATAAAATATAAAATTGAGAATGTCTAATTATTGATAATGAATAATGTGAAACAGTGTTGGCTATAGAAATAACTCTGGGCATTTTATTCATCATGAAGAGATGGTCTCTGTTAGAACAAAGTGCCATGTCAGCTCAGCTCTGCCCTCAACATCTGCAGGAAAGACAAGAAGAGTTAGAGAAAGACTTGCTCTGAGATGGAGAATCTCAACCCCAGACCATTAAGTTACCAGACTATGTGTGGAAAAAAGATATGGAGGGTCAGAATAATTAGTTCAAGTAGGTTTTGTGCATTAATATATGTATATATGTTAACAGACAAATCTTAGCATGCATATACGTTACACATATGTGCTTAACAAGTGTATATGAGAATAGTCTAAAACTGCCAAGACTGAGTCAAAACCCTTGAGACCTCTGTGTTAACCTCACTCAATAAATTTAAAAGGAAAGGTAATTTCAAAATTAAAGAAGCATTTATTGAACTTATGATCTGCCCTCTGTTACGCCAATTGCTCCTGTGGTTCAAGGTCATTCCTTCTATCCATCTCCCTCTTCTGCCAATCCCTTTGTGTCTGTTTTCATTCCTCTCTCTTTCTCTCCTAGTTAACTTTCACTTTTTTTGAGAGAGATTTTTGCTATAGGGCACGTGCGCTCACCAGACAGAGAGAGACAGAGACAGAAAGCGAGAAATCACCCCCCAGGTGGATGGCCACGCCACAATCCCTTCTCCTCCATTCTCCTCTCAGGATCATGGGCATGCACGCACACATGCCTGGCGTGAGTTTAAGCCACTTGGTCCAGGACTCAAACTGCAGTTGACTACGTGGGAGTCCAGTGACATAGCCATTACACTAACTGCTGGTCCCATTAACTTTCATTCTTTTGGTGCCTTTCCAAGTCCATTGTTCTCACCCACTTCATTGTCTATATCACCTTTTTTGTTTGTCCCCAACTCTCCCCTCCCTGTGTCTTTGTTTCTTTCCCAATGCCCCTCTTTTCTATTCTCACCCTCTTCCTACTCTGACATTCTCTGGGATGAAATAAAGATGCCATGTCCAGAGCACACATCACATCCAGGGAATATGAACAAGCTCTGGCAGGGCAGCCTCTTGGATGGGGTTGAGAAAGGACTCTGGGTGGGGCAAGACAGGGCCAATCACTTCACCAGAACTAGTCTTGGGGGCCTCTCTGGGCAGTTATTGCCAAAAGGTGGCCTCTTATTAACAGCTTCACCTCACACAGAGAATTATAGGCTCTCAGGAGTGGAGTATGGGGAGTACCAGCACCAGTTGGGGCACTGAATCCTAAGGCTGCCTTTGAATGGTGAGTCCAGGGGTATAGAGAGATTACTCATTGACTGATGAGGTGACCTGGCATTGAGTGGGGATGGGTACTGATGAGGGTTTAAAACAGAAAACATGCATGCAACATCAATATGAACAACAGTCAAAGTTCTAGATGAAACAAAACTGAGTGATTTGAACCAGAAACATCCTGGAACCATTACTGAGCAGTGCAGCATCTCAGGAGGATCTCAGGGCAATGTGGAATTTTCTGTGGAAAGGTGGTGTGAGTTAGGGGACATGATGCTCACAGTGACCCCTGAATCCCGGGTGCACTGGACATAGCAATGGGGGAGACCACCAAATATGACTTTAAAATGTATTCTATTCCTGAGTAGAAGCTCCTCTGAAGCTGTATCTGAGTGGGCAGGAAAGTAGGAGGCAAACGAAAGGTCTCCCAGGGTTTGGGCATGACCATGTGAGTGTGGCCTATAGAGAAGGGGTAAGAGGCAATCAGACAACTAACTAAAGTGGGTAATGTGCTGTTAATTGTTGGCCCCCAGTGGCCAGGAGCTTATTGACTATCCCGTGTGGGCAGAACCTTGAAGGAATGGGGTCTTGTGAGTAGGACTGTGAATGGGAAATTCACGTGAACAGGGCCTGAGCCCACCCTTCCCCCTGCTGTCCTGACTCATTTTACCTCCTAAAATTTCCAAGCTGGTTTTATCTGGATAGTTTGGGGTCCAGCAGGCTGGATTGCTTCCAACTACTCAAGTTAAATATTTCACATAAATCAAGGGAAAAGCCTACTCTATGAGGGGGCTGATGCTGGGTGCTGATGTTTTCTTTGTAAGAGAACATGGTGTCTCCAAAGCTCTTTTGCAGCCAGTGCCTTGATGTGTGGCTTGGCATGGTGGGAACCTTGGGATCAGTGTGGGTTGGGGAGAAACAGAAGTCCACAATCTAGTTCTCAGAGCAGGTTGTAAATGTATAATATTCAAGTCTGGGGTGGTCTGTGATGAGAATGGACACCAGAATGTGACCTGACAATCCCTGAAATTTTTGCCATTAAACAAGACCTATCAAACTGAAATTTCCATTTTAGTCCCCATTGATTTAGAAGGTGGGAATGCAGCACTGGGTTCAGGGCTGGAAATTCCTGGGCAGAACCTGGACCTAAGGGCAGAGGTCTGAGGTTTTGTTTCAGGAAGAACAGATTCCTACTTGTAATCTAGTAGGTATAATTTTTTTTTCTTCTTCACATTTAATTTGTTTTACTTCATACTTCTTGAGATGATTTATTAACATCCCAAGTACCTTGTCCTCTACAGAACATCTTCAATATAATCACTGCTGAATTTTAATTAGGGTTGATACTCCAGACAACCAACTAAAGTGAGGAGTATGTGCTGTTACCTTGTTAGCCCCCAATGGCCTGGAACTTATTGACTTCCCCCATCATTCCAAGAGACAGGAGACATATTTTCACAAAACAGCTCAGACTCAGTGCTGAAATGTCTTCCTACAATTTCTTCTTTTGTCTTCTCTGTGCAAAGTCTCTGAAGATTTGCCATACACACTTCAGTATCCAGGAATATCAACCATCTACACAGTCAATCATCCTTCCTTTAGAAAACTCACCTTCTCTCCACTTCATAGTCTTAAGTATCTTTCCACTATGACTACCTCCACCACTCAAACAATAAAAGTTATTTATCAAATAGTAGTTCAGGGGTACCCCTTCATTACTTGCTTGGTGCCAGGAACTTACAGGTACAGAATAGCTGTCAATAAATTTCCAAATACTGTGTTTGTTCCTTGAAGATAAGGCTTATATTTTACTCATTTTTCTAGCTCTAATTCCATGCAAACACATAGTAATGGCCCAATACATGTACTTGTTTGACCAATTATTGTACCTGTTACACCCATAGTGTCTAGCATCCCCTCAGGAGGCAAAATGCAACCTTCTTAAATTTGTATAATACATTAGTAGAAAATGATAGAAATTAGGGAATGGCTCTCCTAGTCTAACAAGAATTTTAAATGTACAAGAAATGCTTTATGTGAAGACATTGTTCCACACATGCTGTCTAGCTCACCGGATTTTGAGATGAGACAGAAGAGAATTCAAGAGGCCACTTTGGTATCCATCATCTCCTGGTTTAGATCTTGGTTGGGTTCCTTCTCAATTTGTACCCTAGGAGAGCCCACTCTTGTGTCAAAGAGCCAATAAAACACTATAATGCAGAGTACATAGGATTCCACAGTCTTATCATTTACAATGACACATGCAGCTTGAATTTACTTTGAGGTTTTTGAGATAAAATTTATTTTTATTGGTAACATAAATTGAATAAATTTAAAGGCAAACAACAGAATTAAAAGAAGTATTTGCAAGTTAATTTTTTTTAAGGTTTTGCTATAGAACATGTTTATTCACCAGAGAGAGACTGAGGAAGTGAGAAATTGCTCGCTAAAGGTGATGATGAAGCCACGATTCCTTCTCCTCCATTCTTCTCTCAGGATCATGGTCACACACACATATACACCCAGTATGATTCTCAGGCCACCAATTCAAGAACTCAAACTACAGTCAGTCATGTGGGAGTCCAGTGCCTTAACTAGCACACCACCTGCTGGCCCCTCAAGTTCATTCCTTCTGGAGAAAAAAAGTCTTCTACCTAATAAAGCCTAGTATTCAGAATATAAACAGACTTCCAGATTCACCAGAAAAAAAAAAAAAAGTAGACTTAAGAGAAGGGGATAAAGCCATAAGAAGACACTTTTTCAGAAAGAAGATACAGATGTCATGTAAGCATATAGATTTAATATGCTTTATTTATCATCAGTCATTTATGGAATGGACATTAAAGCAATGAGATATCAAAGACACCTATCAGAGTGGTTAAACTTTTTTTTTTTTTTTTTTTTTTTTTTAAACTTTAAAAAATAAAATAAAGTCAATTTAGGAAAGCAATGGAAGAAATGGTCACTCATCAATTGATGATGAGGATGCAAAATGATATAGCCCTTTTGGAGAACAGTTAGGAAGTTTTTTGTTTGTTTGTTTGTTTGCTTTTTATTAACCAGAGAGTGCATGTGCTCACCAGAGATAGAGACAGAGAGGAAATGCAATAAAGTACCCTCATGGGCATGGTCATACCACAATCCCTTCTCCTACATTTATCCATCTTTTTGGGGTTATGGGCATGCACATACTTGCACTTGGCATGTTTTTCAAGATACTGAGACTGGGACTTCCATGCAGCCAGTCATGTGAGATTCAGGCACTTTAACCACAATGCCACCTGCTGGCACCAGCTAGGCAGTTTCTAATAAAAGCTAAACTTACACTTACTCTGTCACCCTGAAGCTGTTTGCTACAAAGTTTCCAGAGTAATGAGAAGCATTACTTTTTTTTTTAGAGGTTTTTGCTATAGGGACAGAAAGCGAGAAATCACCACCCAGGGGATGGCCATGCCACAATCCAGAGGATGTCCATACCACAATCCCTTTTCCTCCAATTTCCTCTCAGGATCTTGGGCATGCACGCACATGTGCCCACTGTGAGTTCAAGCCACCGGGTCTGACAGTTGAACCACAGTCGACTACATGACAGTGTTGTGTGGAAGAGGACTGTTTCTCTACATCACCTTATTAATACACTAATAAATCCCACACAAAATAGAGTACTATTTACTGAGGTCCTTTTTGTCTAGAACAGTACACTGGAAAACCATGAGAGTCACCAGAATGGCTAAGGACAAAAGTATTGTCATTGCAGAGATGAATTACAACTCTTACATAATGATGATGGCAGGACATAATATTAATAAGCACATTAGGTTGGAAAAATCTTGGCCACACCTTAAAATTTTACCATATAAAGACCAGCCCCATAGCATAAAGGTTAAGCCTTGTGCAGAGTGAACTGGATTCCACACAGCCAATCACAATGTGAATGCTGGTCAATTACTTGAAAAACAATGGGCATATGCGCATGCATGACACTACTCCTGAATGGATAGAGAAGAGGAAAGGGAATTATGACATGACCACTTGGAATGCTTTCTCTTTTTAGTGCACTCACATGTACTCAAAATTTTAAAGAAAATAATTAAGAAAGTATAAAATCCATTTTTTCTAATATTTTTGAAATAGCTTTAAGAACATTTATAAATAATTTTTTTATAACAATGAAGTGATACTTAGAACCAAGGAAACAATATTCATTTCCAAATGCAAAGCAGTATCCTTTGTTTTGAGGTAGTTTACATTAAGGAACAATATTTTTAATGATTGTCGCAATCAAGGATATAACCTCATAGTTATATCTAAGTTCTATCTGTTCAAAATATATTCTTTAAGAGACTCTAATCATCTCATTTTTAAGTGATTCTTTCCAAATAGTGGTAAAAATATCCTTGATGGATAGAAGGCAGAACTGCTTTGGACCACACCTAGATCCTACTCATGTTACAACACAGGCTCAGTTCCAAGGGAGCCCAGCTCTAACTTGTCTCATAGGCCCACTGGGAAAGCAACAATGAAGTAGTATCTAATAACAGTACGAATTTATCAAAAGTTAACCATTTTAGGTATCTTTGTTTTAGGTTTCTGTGGTCTAGGTACTTCCAGAAATTCTTCATAGTCTGCACTCATTCCCTTTGCCCAGTGGCCATAACCATTTTATCTGAATTCTGATTTTAAGAACAATTTTTCTTCAAATATTCCACAGAGTCACAAAGTACACAACCACCACTGTCAGCGTAAAGTCCTTTGGCATTATCAGGATGGAATCTAGACAGGTATCCCATTTCCCTACCAATAAAACATTCTGCAAAAGCCCTGTGCAGCCACACCAGTAACAAATCCAGTTCTTACATCTTGATCTTCAAGGGCAATTGGGCAATCTGCAAATTGCATGGTCAGGTTTTCCTTTTTTAATCCCAATTTCTTCTTCTTCTTACTATTTTTTTAAACATTTGATCACTACATACCATTGTATTTTCTCTGCTGCTTGTCTTTTTAAAATTTATTTATTTTACATTCATTCACTGTGTATCATGGCATGCACAATGAGATTTCCCATCCAGAATACACTGTTTATTGGCTTAATAAAGGATATTACCATGCATGTTTTTAACATCTTTATTCCCACCAAATGTTTTTTATAATTTAATTTATTTTAATTTGACCAGAGAGAAGCAGAGAGTGAGAGAGAGAGAGCGAGAGAGAGAAAGAGAGAGTGAGAAAGTAAGTCACCAGGTCCAGGACTTGAACTGTGGTCAGCCATGTGAGAATGTCCAGTGCCTTAGTCACCGTGGCACCTTCTGGTCCCACCAGACCTTCTTTAAAGCAACTTCAATTTTTTTCCTTACATCCTGTCTTTTGACAGAATTTCCACATTGTGAACCATCTGTGAGTTTTGTCTAAGGATTCC
>NW_006206661.1:112480-126130 GCF_000334495.1 Tupaia belangeri chinensis
CCAAAAAAGTTTTGTTTTTTTTTTTTTTTTTTTTTTTTTGACAGGCCAAAAAATAAAATTTATTTATTCACATTGCTTAACTAGCCAGAGGGAAACAAGGTATACTTCAAAATAAGACATATAACGAAGAGTAAAGACAAATATTTATAATGATGAAGAGGTCAATTCTGGGAAGATAAAACAAGCCTAAATGTATATTCACTTAAAAATACAGCATCAAAAACTGATAAAACTGAATGAAGAAAAAACAGATACATCCACAATTGCCACAATTTTGAGTCCCAGACCCAGGAGACTGAAAATCCTACCAGACATGTATCTGTGTGTGCCCATAATCCCAGGAGAATGGAGAAGAGATTGTGGCATGGCCATAACCCCTGGGGGTGATTTCTAACTTTCCCTCACTCTTTGTCTGTTTCTCTCTCTCTCTCTCTGGTGAGCACACACAACTCCTGGCAAAAACTGTACCAAAACAATGGAAGTGTGGTTAATGTCAATAGCCTTTGTCCCCCCTTGAATTGTGGTTTTTGGGACTAGATTTACAAATTGGCAAATGGGCATCGAGTGAACAGTTAGGGACTGGTGCTCACTCTACCCACCCCAGCCCACAGCCCACTGCCCACCCTGTGGCTCCAGGTGCAGCCTGTGCTCCCAGAAACTGGAGCATATGCAGGCTGACATCAAGGTCCTCAGAGTGCCCCAAGTTCAGGGCACCCTCACGCCCAACCCTTCATGGCCACTGATAGTTTGGCACCTCTGCTCCCACCACCCCCCAGTTTTCTTATTTGCTTTGAACAGGGTGTGGGTTTGGTTCCATATCCCCTAGATTGGCTGGGGCCCAGGCCAACTGAATTCCAGGTGAGCTGTCCAGCCCCCTCCTAAACACAGTTCCAGGCATATGTCATCCAGGTTCCTTCCCAGGATGCCATCCCTGGGGATATGGTAGCACATTCTGCCCTAATCTATTAACCATTTAGTAATAAGTTACTTAATGTGCCATGATGGGTATTGCCTGTCCCTCTACACTCTCTTACTCTGGAGGCTGGATTGAGTTGATAATCATTCTTTTGTGGGTGGGAAGGGGCTGGCAGACTGCGTAGTTATCAGCCTTGGCTAGGACAGGGAGGAAGTTACAGTCACTAGACATGGCACCCTCCACCCACTGAACTCTCCCAACATCCCTGAAGAGCTCCAGTTCCTTCAAGGAGGGTGCCAATAGCCCCTCTCTGGATTTAAAATGTGAAAACTTCTCTTGCACCTGCCACTGCAGGATGTGGTAGCTGGATGTCTGCACATCTAGGACCACTGAGTTGTGTGCTACATTTCCACCAGGAGGGTTCCCAGGGCAGAAATGTACACTTGGGGATCCTGGCCTGTGCCAGTTGTTCTTTATGTGCCCAAGTCAGTAAGAAGACTTAAAAACTTCAGACCATTACTCATGTTATTTTCTACACAATTCTATCTCAAGGTTATTTTTCCCTCAGAATTTGTAGAAACAAATCTTGAGATTTCTATCTTATATATAATTTGTATGAGATCATAATATAAACATTATTCTCCTGACATTTTAAAAAATTATTTAATTTTATTCATTATTATTTTAATTTGACCAGAGAGAGACAGAGAGAATGAGAAAGGAAAAGTGCAAAAACAAAACACCAGGTCTGAGACTTAAACCATGATGGCGGGACCAGCAGCTAGCATAATGGCTGTGTCGCTGAATTTCCATGTAGCTGATCACAGTTTGAGTCCCGCACCTGGTGGCTTAAACTCACACCGGGCTCGTGAGCATGCGTGCCCAAGATGCTGAGAGGAGAATGGAAGAGAAAGGATTGCGGCATGGCCATCCCATGGGGGGAGGGGGGGTGATTTCTCGCTTTCAATCTCTCAGTCTCTCTCTGTCTTTCTGGTGAGTGCACATGCCCTATAGAAAAAACCTCTCAAAAAACAAAACAAAACAAAAACAAACAAACAAAAAAACACAACAGCATGATGACTCAGATGGGAACCCATGTCTCAACTACCATGCCACCTGCTGGCCTGCAATATGCCAACCCCCCCCTCACTCTTCTGAAGATGTTATCCTCTCCAATATCAGCTTATTAAATGAGATGATTATAAAATTTTTAAGGTACCATGTTGACATTTTAACTCATCATGATTTATTTCTTCATTATAAAATAAATTTTAGAAATAAATAAAAAAAATATGGGCTTGCTCTAAGTGGTATCTTTTATTGTTATTGAAGCAGTTGGAGTTAGGTCTTGGTGACCACAGCAAAGTTCAGGTGCTCACTGCTGAACAACCAACACTTGAGAGACAAGTGTTGATGAAATTAAAAGGTAGTTTTATTCAGGAAACTTTGACCTGAAAAGATGGTGAACTAATGCTCAAAAGACATCTCCTTTCAAGAAAATCAATCTGGCTGATGAGAAACACCTACTATGGCATCTCTCTGAGAAGAAACAGCATCAAATAAATGCCAAGACTTCTAACAAGGGAGTGATGCAAGACTGACCAACTACAAGAAATAAATGGAAAGCTTCTAACGTACTGAATCTCAGCTTAGAGACATAAAGAATGAGTCAATTATCTGAATATGGAGATGCTCCAGAGCCCTATGCACCACAGAGAAGAAGGTGAGAGGAACTACATATTTCATACACCAACTTCAGATCCCAGCACTCTTCAACTGCATAATAAAACTGGCAAGGAATTAACACTTAACACAGAAAAGTACAGTTATAGCATTTCAGTGTAAACATTAAATTTTCTTCACCACCCCACCTTAAGAGCTTGGCACTATCTTGAAAGCAAACCAGGTGGTAGAGCATAGAATATGATTAGGACCAATCTTACATCTCCACAGTTCTGTGGGTTGAAAGAGACAATACAGAGGAGAGGAATCCTCAGTTACTGGGAGAAATGAGGGGAACACCCCTAATGACTGAAAACTACCAGCTCCTTCACACAATATAGACCAAGAGTCCTGTGCATTCCCACCCCCACTCCCAGTATATGTGAAAGTACCAACCCCATCAAAGACTGAGAAATCTGGATACTTCCTCTAACTAGCTGGCAGGCCTACACTCTCCCTCTTTTCAGACTCAAGTCTCAGGGAATGTCTACTTGCCTCCTCTAAGGTAACCTGCATTGCAGCCTTTGAGAATATCCCTGAACTGATAAGTGTAGGAAAAGCAGAGAGAAAAGTATCTGAGAAATGGGCACCAGGGGTTGCCATCCCAGTTAGAGGGAAGATGACAGGGTACTGCCCCTGGACACCCATAATCCTGGAGAACATCATCTAGTCACCTACGTGGTAACATGAGTTTGCTTGGATCTTATCAACCACTGGCTGAAGCCAGGCATCATAGATCTGCCATGCTGACCCCACTTGATCCCCTGAGATTCAGAAACATTCTATTCATCAGGAGACTGCCTTACCAGGGCCACATCCAGGTTTTGCAGAACCCCTGTCCCGCAGGCTTTACTGACTATACATCCAGTCTCAAATTGACCCGACCAAATTTAGTTTGCCTCTGGTCCCTCCTAACACCCTCCTCAAGGCTACCTTTGAGTTTTGTGGGTCACTCTGAGCCCTCCTAGGCCAGTCACCTAGGCTCTGCTTGGATCCACAAGACTTGGCACACATCTAATCCTTGTGGGCTAACTCCTCTGAACCCTCTTCAGGCTTAGTTGGCCCCACTCGCCTTTGAGCACTGCAAGGCACCTCACCTGACCCTGTTCCACTTATGACTTCTTGTTCTGCCTTTCTTTTGCTTAGCCCTGTCTATGTCCTGGCATAGCAGGATTTCCTACTAAACCCCATTGAGTTGTACTGGTCTAAAGTGGAGCTTAATCTAAGCCTGGTTAGGGCACACTTGGAAGCCATTCTGTGCTGCTAAACTCTGGGCTTTATAAACTTTCCTGCCCACACCTCACTGGTCCCCACTGGCCTCATCTTAGGGACTCACAAGGTGGCATTTCTAGACATGCTCAGCCCTGCTTCTCCTGCCTACCTCTGTACCTCATAGAACACCACTCCTGGTACCACATGAATCCTAGTTTTCTAATTCCATCCTCACCCCTCAGAATCCTACAGAAACCATGCCCAAGACTTGCTCACCCCATATGATATGAAGGACCCTGCCTAGTGTTCCCTTCCTCTAACAGGTACATACACATTTGTCCTCAGTCCACTGAGCCCTGGTAAATGATTAACTCTGCACAGGGCCCCATCTGATCCCCACTAATCCATAGCTTTGGATGGAGGCACAGAGTGCCCTTAACTAACTCCAAAGACAATCACCTCCCATTTATCATAAGCCCTGATTTAAAACAAAACAAAACAAAACAAACAAAACAAAACAAAACAAAAACTCAATAAGAATCAATGTTAAAATGGTTAACTAGTATTAAATGCCAAGTGGTAACTTGCACTAAAGGTCACAGTCATGTGGAATATAACTTAAAAATACTAAAAAATAAAAGTAATAAAACACCAACACTAGGTGGTATTTACTACCATGCAGGTAGGTAGTGAGGTGGTTCAAGGTAAGGGACTTCTACATGGTCAATTGTGGCTTGAGTCCTAGATTGGACAGTTTGCTTTCTCACTTTTCCTCTTGTTGTCACTGATCAAATTGAAAAATAATAATAGTAATGTTGAATGACGTTAAATAAACAAATAAATAAATAAATACACCACTATAGAAGGCACTTCTCAAATCAGGAAGGAGTACTCCACTAGATGCCTAAAATAAAAAATACAAGAAATATAAAAATAAATAAATAAAAATAAAACAAAAACCCATACTGACAAGAAGGAAATATCTTACTTCCAAAGGAACATACTAACTCCCTTCTAATGAGTAATGTACATAAAATTATATAATTTTTGGAAACTGAATTCAGGATATTAATTATAGCAAAACTCAGTGAGATGGAAGAAAACTTCAGGAGATGAGAAAAATAATGAATGACATGAGAAAGCTCCAGAGAGACAGCTAGTTTTAAAAAGAATTAAGAAAAGGACAAGCAGGTGGCATGCAGGTTAAAGTGATAGATCTCATATGGCCAACACTGCAGTTCAAACCCTGGACCCAGTAACTGAAAAAAAATCACATGTGTGGGTATGCTCAAAATTCTGTACAGAGGGAACCTGCAGTTAGCGTAATGGCTACGTCGCTGGACTCCCACGTAGTCGACCGCGGTTCACGTCCCGAACCCGGTGGCTTAAAACTCACGCCAGGCGCGTGTGCTTGCGTGCCCAGGATCCCGAGAGGAGAATGGAGGAGAAGGGATTGCGGCGTGACCATCCCCTCTGGGGGGTGATTTCTCGCTTTATTCTCTCAAGTTGCCAGGTCCAGGACTCAAACTGGGATTGGTGGGTCTGGCAGGTGGTGTGGTGTTTAAGGTGCTGGACTCCCAGA
This sequence comes from Tupaia belangeri chinensis, assembly GCF_000334495.1. Classification (NCBI taxonomy): domain Eukaryota; kingdom Metazoa; phylum Chordata; class Mammalia; order Scandentia; family Tupaiidae; genus Tupaia; species Tupaia belangeri. Next base: position 117,913 of record NW_006206661.1, read on the forward strand.
CAGTGGACCACATATGGTTTGAGTCCCAGATCTGGCAGCTTGATTTCTCACTTTCTCTCTCTCTATCTGTTTGAGGAGGACATGTATCCAATAACAAAATTAAAGAGAATCGAATGAAAATCCTTGAGATGAGCAGTACAATATGGGTAATAAAATATCCTGTAAAGGACACTGACAAAAGATTAGGCTATGCAAAAGAGTATCTGAACTTAAAAATACAGCTTTGCAAATAGTCCTAACTCTGAAAAAGAAAAATTAAAAATGAAGAAAACAGTAACAATAAGTGGCCATCCTACTTGAAAGGTGATTCCCCCCCCCTTGTTTTTTTTGGATACATATTTGTTATAGGGCACATGTACTCACCAGAAAGACAGAGAGAGACAGAGAGGCAGAAAGCAAGAAATCACCCCCCAGAAGGAATGGCCATGCCGCAATCCCTTCTCCTCCATTCTCTTCTTGGGATCTTGGGCATGCGTGCACATGTGCCCCGTGTGAGTTAAAGCTACCGGGTCTGGGACTTGAACCACAGTCGACTACATGGGAGTCCATCGACATAGCCATTATACTAACTGCTGGTCCCAAGATGATTTTTTCAGATTCTGTCTCTCTCTGGTGAGCACATGTGCTCTATGGGGGAGTGCCTGACTAGATTAACAATGCTATGAATCTGGACAGTTGCCCAGCTAATTTGGAGTCTTTAACTAAAATAACAGAACCTTCAGCCAATCCATTAAATAAGGTAGAATTTAAGAGGTTAACATTTTGATAAGTTTAATAGCTTGCCTCTGTCTAGAATACCATTTAAAGTTTTCTCTCAACCATTCAAAATAATCAATGATTGATCCATCTAGCCTTTGTTTCTATTGTTGAAATTTACTTCAATATTCCTTGGAAATAGTTATAGTATAGCTGCAACAAGAACTTTTCTTAAGAGGCAGACTTGTTTTCATTCTCCTGGGTTTTCAATTAAAATCTATACCATGGTTTCAATAAACAATTTCCCCCATTCTGGGGCACTCTCTTGAAACTAACTTGAGTCAGCTGATAAAGGTCTCAATATCTAGACTCACAGGTTTGTTTATACATTTAAATCAAATTCCTTAGAAACATATATGGGGACCTCAGTTAGGTCTGAAAAATCATTTCTACATCACTTTTGGTTCATAGGTTATATACTAAGGCTAGTATTGCTCTGTGACAGGCTTTACATGAGAGGGTGGCCAAACTAGGGTGGTTAGAGGATAGCACTGGAGTCTATTGTATTATCTTCTGTTGGGGTGGAGATGGAGATGAAAGAGCAGAGTTCAGAAGAGCATGAAGAGGTACAAGAGAGGTAGTGGAAGAATGGTTGGAGTAGAATAGGTCTCTGAACTTTTAATTCCAAAATGGATTCTGGTAACTTGTTATTTACCTCCTTAAAAAAAGGTGGATCTACTGTATCCGAGGTAACTTCTAGACATCAATGAAAGTAATTTTTTTTTCCAATTTGCCTGGCTCTATAACCAGCTTTTTCCAGTTATACATATGAACATGCCATTTAGAAATTTCAAAGGACTCCCATTTTTGCCAATGAAGACTGGGGTTACTGCAGGTTTTGTGGGCCCATTCCTAAGTACTTGCAAGGTGGTGCAAGAAAGGCCTCACACACAAAACCAGGTGATGTTTCCAAGAGGGTTGTCCCTTACAGGAAACTGCTTAAGATGATTGATTTCTCACAACTTAAAAGCTTTTTCTAAGGTGACCAAAAATGCGGGAAGTCTATTGTTATTGCTCAAGGTTTTAACCTTGAGTATGTTCAGTCCTATCTGTGTCTGAAAATTATAGACACTAGGTGGCAGTAGAATGCTTAGAATACCAAGTCATAGCTCTCTTGAGTATCTTTCTGGCTGAGCAAAAGTTTTCTAAAATATTCTAAAGAATTTCTTTAAGACAGCTTCATATCATGAGAGAAACCTCTCAGGCAATTTTAAATGGTTTTTAGTATCCTAGGGACAAATTTCAGGACAGGGAGAGGAACTGACTTAACTTTTATGTGGAGATATTACATTACAGGTCTCTAAAATTTCAAAACTAAAATTTTTGTTTATTATTAAAACATGCTGAAGTTTTCTTGTAATGCACATGCTAGGCCTCTAGTCCAATGAAAATGATGTACCAGTGAAGCATGATTTGGTCTCTCGGGGAAAGTGGACAAGATTACAAAATATGTTGGGATAAAATTTGTTCTGGCAACAACTTGACATATTCTTGTTATGGGCCTTTCATAGAAGCTTTAAAAGCCTTTTCAAAAGTGAACAGATTTAGGGAACCAGCAGTTAGCGTAATGGCTATGTCGCTGGATTCCCACGTAGTCGACCGCGGTTCGCGTCCCGGACCCGATGGCTTAAAACTCACGCCAGGCGCGTGTGCGTGCATGCCCAAGATCCCGAGAGGAGAATGGAGGAGAAGGGATTGTGGTGTGATCATCGCCCCTGGGGGGTGATTTCTCGCTTTCTGTCTCTATGTCTCTCTCTGTCTGTCTGGCGAGCGCACGCACCCTATAGCGAAAACCTCTCAAAAAAAATAAAATAAAATAAAAGTGAACAGATTTAGAAGATGGAAAGTCTATCAGGTCAATGTGTACCCTGAGAAGATGGTGGGGGTGACGATGGGGAAATGACAGGACAATAGTCATTGTCTGAGGCACATGCTCTCTTTCTAGGAACATTCCATTTTTTCTGGGAACATTCTGCTAATACTAAGACATCAGTATTTTCTTCTGCTTTAGCACAGATGGGCCATAATTGATTCAGGTCTTAACCTGTTACTGGAATAACATTGCTCATTATTTTGTCACTGTATGTATCACTTCAACAAGCACCATAGATTATATATCTTTATATGCTGGTGTTATTAATTATTTTAAAATTTATTTTAATGAAATATATACTACATATAATTGATCATCTTTCCTCTCAAGGTTCTAGGACCATCACCACCATCCATCTTCATGATTCATTTCATCTTGTAAAACTAAACAATCAACAACTATTACACTGTTATTATACGATAATGTGAAATCTTTCCAGTCCTCCCTCCTAACCCAGCCTCTGGCAAACCATCAGTCTTTCTGTACTTATTATTACTACTCTGGACATCCCATGACCATTTTTACTGTGAAAAATGGTCCAAAAAAGTTTGAAATCTATTTAAAGAAATTGATTAAAAGACATTGGTTAAAGTGGGGTACTTTGTTTTGGACCATCATCATAAGCTTATGGTCCACAGAAATGGGAGTTTCAGTGGGGAAGAGAAGTTGGGCTCAACTTCAAATACAGTACAGGCAGTGGAAATGAGCAGCTGAGAAGAAGTGTAGTGACTATCAGATGGAAAATGACTAAAGACACATCAGGAATATGAGAGATTCTGGTGAAATTGAAATAATAGGATTCATGCTGGAGATGTAGAGTGATTAGACATCACCCAGGAGGTGGTGGATGATAAAAAACCTAATCACTAATTTAAAATGATCTGATATTTAGTGTGGGGCTTCTTTCTAACCTACTTTAGCAGGGTTATTTGCTCAAAAGGGATTTTACAAGGAAGTATGAAGATAAAACTAAAAGACTGAGAGGCCTGACTAAAGTTTGATCAAGGCAAAACTCTGGCACATTTTAACCATGTCCAAGTATATGCAATTTAGTACTGTTCAATACATTCATATTCTAGTGAAACCACTCCAGTCAGTTTTACAAGATGAAAAGAGTCATACAGATAGCAGTAATGTTTGCTAGACAATGTAAGTAAACACAGTAAGTCTGGTCATCTCACTTTTCACATTGTAGCTCATAGTGACTTCCACCAGCCTGTTCTTGTCAACACTGAGCAGTGTTTGGTCTTTCTACCAGGGTCATGATGTTGGGGAAACCAAAACCCATACCAGCCCAATACCAATTCACCTTGGTTTGCATTTCTGGACCAGTGGGTGTTCTGACTCAGAATTTCTTGGCTAATGCTGGTCACAAAAGCTATGATCAACATCCAAAGAGGATCTTGGAAATTGTATAATCAACCAGGACTATGTTGTTCCTCAACATGCCCAGAACCTTCACATGCCACCTCTCCAACCTAGATCAGTTTCACTCTCAAAGTAAACTTGGATATTTCACCAGAGGTACACTTGCAGAGACCTCTCAGTATATGAGTAGTTCCCAGGCTCTGAAATGACTTAGAATTTTTTGTTTTGTTTTACTTGTTAGGCCTTTATAGTACATTTTATTTATTTTTAAATTTTTAATTTTAATTTATTTTATACATTTAATCACTATACATCCCTTAGCTTGTAAGTTGAATTGATCCAAAATGAATATACTTCCCACCAGAGCAGTTGAAGATACAAAACACATTATCATCAACACATTATAATCGATTTATATATCCAAAAAATGCCTGCCTATTTTCCTCCTTAACTTCTTTCCTTATACTGTCCCCTTTCTCCTTGTCCTCTTCCCACATTGTCTCTAGTACCTATAACCATTTTCCATGCTTATATGGGCTCTAATCTTTCAGTTTCCACTACACTTTGAAACACTTTTTCTGATACTTTGCTTGCCATGGCCAGAAGTGGAAACTAGAAACATTCATATACTTATTTTTATTTTTGCCAAAATCAGTCGTTATATTTTGTTGCATCTTTAAACATCATACATGGATCATAGAAATAAACTATTGCTAGGGCCAGCAGATGGTGTAATAGTTATGCCACTGGCCTCCCACATATTTGAATGCAGTTCAAGTCTCAGACTCAGAGACTTAAAACTCAAGCCAGTGTTTGTACATGAGTCCCCAAGATTCTGAGGGGAGAATGGAGAAGAAGGGTGGTGTGGCTATCCCCCCAAAGGGTGATTTTGTGATTTCTTTCACTCTGTCTCTCTGTCTCTTCTCTTAAGAGAGCAAATATGCCCTAAAGCAAAAATTGCTCTTAAAAAAAATAACTTCCCAAAATATGCATGTTACTTCTGGAGTTGGGAAACTCTTAGATCTTATTCATCAGGCTTCTGAAATGTTCTCTTTTTGCAGACAGATACCATGCCCAAACTTCCTGATATCCTTAATTTAACTACTGTGGCTTGCTGAATCAAAGCTGAATTTGAAAAAAAGGCTCAATGTTGTTACCTTCAGAGATCAATTCATATTTCTGAATATTTCAAGGATTTTTAGCACAGCTTAAATACTGAGGATTTTATCCCATTTGAGTTTACTGATGTATAGTAAGCTTTTAATTCTAATAAAAAGATTTCTTCATTTTTCACACTCATTTGATTCTGATCTGAGAACTATTTGATCCACAGTAAGTTGTGGCTTCTTCAAGAAGGTTTTACAACAGTTCCCACATATACAAGGTTTCTCTTCCTTGTGAGTGCTCTAATGTAAAACATGGAATGACTACTCTAAAAACATTTTCTTTTTTTGAGACGTTTTTGCTATAGGGCACATGCACTAACCAGAAAGACAGAAGGACAGAGAAACAGAAAGCAAGAAATCACCCCCAAGGGAGGATGGCCACACTGCAATCCTTTTCTCCTCCTTTCTCCCCTTGGGATCTTGGGCATGCACGCACACACACCCGGTGTGAGTTTAAGCCACAGGGTGCGGGACTCGAACCACAGTCAATCACGTGGGAGTCTAGCGACATAGCCATTACACTAATCGCTGGTCCCTCTGAAAACATTTTCTACACCATTGGCATTTATAGAACTTACTCCTGGGTTCTCTGATATATAGTAAGAACTGACATGTTAGATGGAAAATTTTCTATTGGTACACTGACATTCACAGGCTTTTTATTTTGTGAATTCTTTGATGTTCATTGAGGGCTGACTTATAAATGACTTTCTATACTCCCTGCATTCATGAAGTTTTTCTCCAGTGTGACTTTTCAGATGCTTACTAAATATAGTTTCTCTGAGAAATAAAATTCTATATTCTTCATATTCATAAGGTTTCACTTCTATGGGAGTCCTCTGATGTACAATGAGCCCTGCCTTCCAGTAGTAAAATGTTGCCTACATTGTTTCTTTCCAGTGTGAGTACTAAGATGTAAAGTAACATGTGACTTTTGGAAAAAAATATTACATTGTTCACAATCATAGGGTTTCTCTCATGTGTTGAGTTCTCTGATGTACAGTGAGTACAGACTTCCAGGAGTATATTTTCCTACAATGCTCACATTCATAGGGCTTCTCTCCTGTGTGAGTTTTCTGATGCTTGGTGAGATGTGACTTCTGGGAGAACAATTTATTACATTGTTCACATTCATAGAGTTTTTCTACTGTGTGCATTCTCCAATGCCTAGTGAGATGTGACTTGAAGGACAACACTTTCCTACATTGTTCACATTCATAGGGCTTCTCTTCTGTGTGAGTACTCTGATGCTCTTTGAGGTGTGCCTCCTGGGAGAACTTTCTTCTACCTTGTTAACATTCTTAAGGCTTCTCTCCTGTGAGTTCTCTGATGCTTAGTGAGATGTGAGTTCTGGGAGAACATTTTCCTACATTGTTCAGATTCATAGGGCTTCTCTCCTGTGTGAGTTCTCTTACATACAGTGAGGTTCCCCTTGCTGGAGAATGTTTTCCCACATTGTTCGCATTCATAGGGTTTTTCTCCTGTGTGAGTTCTCTGATGTGCAGTGAGCCATGACTTCCAGGAGAATGTTTTCCCACATTGTTCACATTCATAGGGTTTATTTCCTGTATTTGTTTTCCCATATCTATCCAGACTGACTTGGGACTGAAAGATTTTCCACATTTTCCACATTCATGGGATTTATCTACAGTGTGAGTTGTCTGATGAACAGGTAAGTGTGACTTCTTGTAGAACATTTTTCCATATAGTTTATTTTCATAGAACTTCTTTCCTATGTGACTCCTCTGATATACAGTGAGGTCTGAATTCTGGGAAAATGTTTTCTTATGTTGTTTACATTCATAGGGCTTCTCTCCTGTATAAGTTTTCACATGGTCAGTAAGGGGTGTGTGTGGGAGGCTGTGCACCGGCGAGTCTGCCAAGCAAACAATTACCATGATTAGTTCCCTTCAAAAAACCTGACCTTCAAAACCTTACTCTGATTGGCCACTAGAATCCCTCAAATTTGCATATCCGGCACCTCATGATTGGTCCAAAAGCAACCAGTCATGGCCCACTGTTTACAACCAATCACGGCCCACCGTTTACAACCAATCACGGCCCACCGTTTACAACCCACCAGAGTGTATATAACCACAATGCCTGGCCCACAGTAACCAGACGACCAGGAAGATGAAGACGACCAGGAAGACGACAATGACCAGGAAGATGACGACTGAAGAGCCTGAAGAGCTGAAACACCGCGCAGTCTCCAGACGACCCTGAAGATCCTGAAGAGCTGACACTGCATCGTCTCCAGATGGCCTGGGAGACCCTGAAGAGCTGTAATACTACATTGTCTCCAGATGACCCTGAAGAGCTGTGACACTGTGTTGTCTACTGTGAGCAGCACAGAGACGATGCAACCCTTAAGAGCTGTGACACTGCGTCATCTCCGTGCTGCTCACAGTAGATGACGCGACCCTTAAGAGCTGTGACACTGTGTCATCTCTGTGCTGTACCATGCTGCCCACAATAAACGGACGACACTGTCGTCTCCGTGCTGTAACACTAAGCCACTTGTCCCGGCTCTCACTCCTTCACTCAGGAAACCTGTTCAGCTGTCCCCCTGGGTCAGGACACCTGGCACCCGAACAGTGACGGCACTGTGGCGCCTGAACAGGGACAGGTCACCTGGCGCCCAAACAGGGACCTGAGTACGAAGGATCCAGTGAAGAGCACCTGAGGAGGGGATGGCAGAGAATCATCCAAGGAGGGGATGGCAGAGAATTGTCCCGAGATAGGATGGCAGAGAATTGTCCGGGAAGGAGATGGCAGAGAATCATCCCGAGTAAGGCCACAGAGGACGGCAGAGAATTGTCCCGGTGAGTAACAAAGATCACTTACTTATAAGTAATAAGGGGACAAGAAATAATGGTAATAATGGGACAAGAGCTTAGTCAGCACGAAAAAGAGCTTAGTCAGCACGAACTATTCATTAAGGGCTTAAAAGAAGCCCGTGCCACTATGGTCGATCTAACCAAGGATTCTAAAATTGAAAAGGAACAGGGAGAGGATCTTATTTCCCTAGATAGTGAGGGAGAAGTTAAAAGCC
>NW_006206661.1:126160-133948 GCF_000334495.1 Tupaia belangeri chinensis
CTAAAAAACAAAAACAACCTTAAGGCTCTACAAGAACCAAAGAGAAATGAGTCAAAAACTGAGTCAGTTTTTTGGACAATGTGCTGCTGTTTATCATATTTCTATATGGTCTCTGCTTGGGATGGTTATGTGTTTATCATCAACCTTATTCCACTGCATGTGTTTGTGTTGTTACTGATGCAGAGATATAGCAAAAGAGTCTACATAGCATACAGCATTTTCTACATTGTGGTTTTAATATTATCCATGCTGATACCTTTTGTATCACAATTAGAGAAACTAAAAACCAATACAGACAAAGAAACAAAACTAGTTCAGGGATCACATACAACATACTTTGAGACATTCCCTGTTATGGAAACTACAGATCCCCAAGGACAGGTTTGGCGCCATCACAGCAGGTTTATGGTAAAAGAGATTAAGGTGGCAGTCACCCAGTACAGAGCTACTGCTCCATATACTTTAGCTATAGTTGAAGCTATCACCAAGGGCTGGCTCACACCGTCTGATTGGCAAACATTAGCCCGAGCTATCCTTAAATCTCAAAACTCTCAGCCTTTATGTTTCCCTAACTGCAGCTACAGCTGCCGGCTTGGGTTATTATGCCAAGTCACTAAGGGTCTTATCTCAAACCAACTATATTCCCTGGCTGATTAAAAAATAAGAGGGCAGGGGAGCTGGCAGGCAGGTTAAGGTGCTGGAAATTACATAACTGACCTTGGTTTGAGTTCTAGAACAGGACCTGGTGACTTGCTTTCTGGAACCCATCTCCCAATGCTCAGTGAGTGCATGAACCATGTGGTCAGTTAAATAATCATAATAACTAAAATAATTTTTATATATCTGAGAGAAAGAGAGCGAGAGCAAGTCTACATAAACATGTGCATGTAAGTTAAGGTAGCTGGGTCCCAAATGTCTGATTGTGCAGTTAAAAAACTGTCCCAGACTTGGACACTTGAAAATCACACCAAGTTCATGCACATGCATACCAAAAATCCTGAGAGGAGAATGGAGGAAAAGGGACTGCAGTGTAGCCATCCCTTCTAGGGGATGATTTTTCACTTTTATTCTTTCTCATTCTGGTAAGAACTCATGCACACTATTGTAAAAACTTTTTAAAAAAAAAGTGTAAGAAGAGTCAGAGGCCATATTGTATTAAAATATTAATACATCAAGAAGATATAAAAATCATAAAACTTTATGCACAGAACATAAATGATACAATAAACCAACAGAACTAACCAACATTTACAGAAGATTTTGCCCCAAACACCAGAATACACATTTTCCTTAGCCACACGTAGAATATTTCTGAAGACTGACCACAGAATAGAGAACAAAACAAGTCTTTAAAACTGAAAAGAAATCAGAAATTATATATAGCAACTTTTTTGTTACTGTATATGATGAAATTAAACTCCAATATAAAGTGCTTTCAAAAAGTCACAAATACAGGAAAATTACATAATTTACCCTGAGTAGCTTCAAAACTACTGAATAAATTAAGAATACAAATGAAAATTTCTTGCTACAAGTAGTAATCTAATCACAACTCTCCAGATGCTTTCAAACACATCAAAAGCACTCCTAAGAGAAGAGGCTACAGCAAGTAGCACTCACACACACACACACACACACATTTAAAAATTGATGATAAATAACCTAAAGACTTATCCCAGCAAACTAATAAGTGGGAACAAGATATCCCAATAGTATTAAGAGAAGATAAAAAATAATAAAAATTAGAACAGCATAAATAAAACAGCGAATAAAAGAACAACTGAGGGCCAGCCTAGTGGCATGATGGTTAAGGTAGCTGGATCCTACATGACTGTACTATTTGCGTCCTGGAACTAGCATCACTGGGTGCATGTGTGCATGTCTCAAATTCCAAGAAGAAAACAAAGAAATGACTGATGTATGGTCACCACCCAGGAGGGGTGATTTCTCACTTTCCACCCTACCCCACCCCATCTCTCTCCAGAAAGTACACAAACCCTATAGCAAAGACTGAAAACAATTTTAACAAAAAGCTGGGAGTTTTGAGAAAATAAACCCAACAAACCATTAGGTAGAAAAGAAAAATTAAAACACCAAAAAAATAAGGTATGAAAAATGTGATATTACCATGGACAGCCTGGAAATACATAGATAATTATAGGTGCTTTGAGTGACTATACACCAACAAATTGAAAAACCTGGAGGAAATGGACTAATCTCAGAACATATAAAATATACCTGGAACAGGACCAGGAGATAGCATAATATTTATGTCACAGGACCTGCAAATGGCTGATTATGATTAAAGTCCTTGAAACTCAAAATGGAGGTGTGTACATGTGTGTCCTAAATCCTGACAATAAAGGAGAAGAGACTGTGGTGTGGTATCTACCCCTGGGCAGTGATTTATCACTTTCTGTCTCTATGTTTCTCCAGAAAACACACACACACTAAGGAACAAAACAAACAAACAAACAAAAAAACAGTATAATATATACCTGTATCATACCATCAAATGGGAAGCCTAAATAGACGAACAAGAAGCAATGAAATTCAGTAATAGTCTCCCAACAAAGGGAAGCTCAGGTCCTGATGGTTTCATTTCTAAATTCTACAAAAGCTTTTTTCCTTTTTCAGTCTTTTTAAAAATTTCTTCCTTTTAATTTTTTTCTTTTTCTTTTTTCTTTCTTTTTGCTATATAGTGTGTGTGCTTGCACAAGATAGAGGTGAGGGGCAGAAAAAGAGAGAAGGGAGAGAATGTGAGAAATTATGCCTCCCCACCAAGGGGGATGGGCCATGTCTTAATCACTGCTTTCCTTCTGTTCCATTCTCCTCTCAGAAGTTAGGACATGCACAGACTCATCCTCAGTGTGTCTCTAAAGCCACTGGGTCCAGGATGCAAATTGCCAGGTTAGCCATGTAGTATACAGTGGCCTTAACCACCACGCCAGCTGGCTGGACTTCTACAAAACTTTTAAAGGAGAATTAACACCAGTTCTCATCGAAGTATTCATAAAGGTCCAAGTGGAAGGAAACCTTCAAAATTCATTTTTTGAAGCCACTGTCACCTTGATACCAAAAGCAAAGACACAACACAATATAAACTACAGACCAATATCCCTGATAAATATACATGCAAAAATCATCAGTAAAACACTTGCAAATGAAATCCAACAGTACATGAAAAAGTTTAATGTTTAATTAAAATTAAACAAAATAAAAATTATTTATAAAAATACCTCAGATACAGCGTTGAAACCAGAATATACAAAGAATGAAAGCAGCTCACTCACAAAAGTACTAATGATACAACTTTATAATGGGCAGCTGGTCTGACCAGACAATTCTCAAAGACATCTGAATGGACACAAAGCATATGAAGAAATATTAACATCACTTATAATAAGGAAAATGCAAATCCAAAGCATGCTGAAGTATATATAACTCCAGTCAGAATGACTATGATTGAAAATATAAAGAACAAGTACTGGGGAGTTTGTGTTTAAAAGGAAGCCCTCCAAACAATCATCAATCCAATTAAAAGATGGAAAAATGAGCTGAACAGACATTGTCCAAAGAAGATATATGAATGACCAAAAAGCATATGGAAAGATGCTCAAAATTTCTTAAGAGAAATGCAAATCAAAACCACTTAAACCACTTAAAGATACCACTTAAACCTAGTCAGAATGGCTAAAATTTTAAAAATAAACAAATAAATAATGATACTTACTGGTGAGGGGGTGGAGAAAAGGGAACTCTCCTACACTGTTGGTGGGACTGTAAATTAGCACAACTACTATGGAGTACAATACGGAGCAACCCTGGTGAAATTGTAATAACTCAGAGAACAAGATATTAGAGAGACATTTCCACATACATGTTTTGGCAGGAGCTATAATATTTAAGACAAGGAATCAGCCTAAGTGTTGAATAACTAAGGACCACATTAAAACAATGTGGTAGGAGGGCATAAGGGAGTAGACAGATGCAGGAGGTGCAGCTGAAGATCCTACACACTTTCAAAATTACCACTTCTCCCACTAAATACCCTGCAGTTTCACCAGGGTTGCTATCCCTACCTTTGAACTTAACAATCTTCAATCCTGATCATTATGTAAAACAGGATATCCAGCAAGTCAAGGACCCAACCTTATGACATGTGGCTAGAATAAGTGAAGCATGGGAACTGAGTATGGGAACTGATGATGCTGCCTAACACAGCTCTATTGGTACACCAGAAATCCAGAATGGAGCAGCTTCAAAGAGAACCTGAGGTTCAAAAGAAAAAGCTAGATAAACTAAAATCTAAGGTTAATAAAACAGAAAATAATCCAACTCAAAAGTACCAAAAAGATTAAATTCCATCTGCTTAATACCTTCATTAGAAGAAATGCGGTAGTTGAGAAGTTCTAATAGACAACTCCAGATTGACATTGACTGCCTAACCAAAGACACTTATCTTGTCAAGACCGAGGATTGCACTTCAATCACATTGCTATTGCTAACTTTTATGACAGTATGGAATTTATAGGTTGTGTGCCACCAAACCCTAAATTTCAAAGGTCCACTATTAAAACAAAACTCAAGACACAGAAGATGACAAGTAGATTGTAATTGTACTACTGCTACCTTTTTAAATTATCCAGTATTAATCCACTGTGAACAGTGTGAGATGCATCAGAAGGCCCTATAACTTCTCTAAAACCACATCTGAAGTTCAAGAACCTAGTCTGTCTTTTGGGAACAGTTTCGTGGCTACATAGGATCTTGTCAGATTGAAGATGCAACAAAGCAGCATTGTACTAATATTAAATGTCAGTCCACAGAGCTAATAATACCTCGTGTAATGTCCTTGGCAGGTGAAATTCATCACAAGGAAAGGGTAATACTTTTTGTTAACTAATTTTATTTTTTTCCTTTAGTGGTTAAGCATGATCATATATCCTCTTTAAAGCCTTACCTGAGAGAAGTAATGCCTTAAAATAAAAAAGCATTAATGATATCAAACTATGCACAATATCACCTTACTTTGTACTTTGCCTTCATGAGTGCCAATGTTTTTTGAACACATACAGATGCTGCACAGTAAAATGCAAAAAATACTTCAAGAATCATGTCAGGAATAGGTAGGCCACACTATATACTGACTTTAGCATTGAGTGCCATACAGTGTTTTGCCTTCCACAGGGGAAGGTACAACAAAAGATATTTTTAACTCACTGATAGAGCTTCTTTCTTCTGCTTGGTGTCCCACTGAACTTTCATAAGAGATTACTGGGGAAGTACACATTCAAAACCAGCAATAACAGCAGTATTCACAGCCCTTTTCTTGGAAAGAAGTATAAATAATTTCCTATTGGGGCAATCCATTTATAAACTTGACTTAGTGGCAGGGTCATGTGTATTTATAAAATAAGGCTAGTCATATTTAAGACAACTGAATGAAAGCTAGAAAAAAAGAAAAAACAAGCAAACTTGAACACTGAATCAACCTCAAACATCTCTATTCTGATGATATATTTTTGTAAGGAAAATAAATATTCAGATGATCAGAAGTGTATATAACTAAATGAGATGAGAAAAAACAGCATACATTTAAGAAGACAGAATTATAAAATTATATACCAGTGCTTAGAGTGGTGTTAAGTAAAGTGTTGAAATACTGCAAAAGGTAGGCGGTAACATGGACTGTCACTCACTGTAAATCTGCGTGGATGTTTCAAATAGGATTACTAACAAAAAAAGAATTTAATCAGTAATAAATTATCTCCCAACAGAGAAAAGTGCAGGTCCCAATGGTTTTATTTCTAAATTATAGAAAACTTTGAAAGAAGAGATAAGCTCATTCTACTCAAATGATTTCTAAAGATCCTAAAATAAGAAATACTCCCAAATTCATCTTATAAAACCTTCGTCAACCTCATCCCCAAAAGAGACAAGGACATAACAAAAAAGGAAAACTACAGACCAATATCTCTGATTAATACAGATGCAAAACTTCTCAACAAGATACTAGAAAATCATATGTAATGACACATTAAAAAAATACACCACACCACAGCCAGGTAGGCTTTATTCTGGGAATGCAAGGATGATTCATATAATACACCAAATTGTAAATGTAATACACAATATTAACAGAAAAAAAGATAAAAACATAAGATAATAGCAATCAATGCAGAAAAAGCATTTGATAAAACACAACATCCCATCAGGATTAATAAACTCAGCAAAATTGGCATAGATGCAACATGTCTCAATACAATAAAAGCCATATATGAAAAACTGATATAGCTAACATCACAAAGAATGGGGAAAAGTGTTAAGCTTTTCACCTAAAAACTGAAACAAATCAAAGCTGCCCACTTTCTCCACTCCTTTTTCATATATAACTGGAAGTCCAAGTCAATGAAATCAGACAAATAGCTAAAATAAAAGGCACTGAGGCAGGGAAAGAAGTGAAATTATTTCTATTTGTATATGACATAATTAAATACATAGAAAATCTAAAAAAATTTCACACACACAGGGAAAGAAAAAAGAAAAGAAAAACTCCTGGAAGTGAAAAATGTATACAGTGAACTGGCACGACACAAATCAACATACAAATATATATAACATTTCTATACATGAAGAGGAACAGACTGAGGTAGACTTGAAGAAAGTTATCCCACTTACAAGAGTTGCAAAATGCATAAGATACCTAAGAAAAAACCTAATCAAGTAAGTCAAAGACTTCTACAAGGAAAACTATGAAAATTTTTAAAAAGAAATGGAAAATGACACAAAGAGTGGAAAAAAAGAATCCCATGTCCCTGGTTTGGAAGAATTGATATAATCAAAATGTCAATCCTACCCAATTTAACCTACACATTTATCGCAACCCTTATAAAATTACCAGAGACATTCTACACAGATTTTTTTTTTTAATTATTGAATTTGTCTGGAATCTTTAAAGACACGGTATTGTCAAAAAAAAAAAAATCTGTGCAAGAAGAGTAGAGTAAAAGGCATCTCACTCTCTGACCCCAAAGTATATGATAAAGCTGTAATAATCAAGACACCATGGTTTTGGCACAGAAACAGACAGATGGACCAATGAGACAGAATGGAGACTCCAGAAATAAACTCCCAGACCCCAAAATATATTAAAAAGCTGTGATCATCAAAACAGCATGGTATTGGCATAAAAACAGACATGTGGACAATTGGAACCACTATAAACCCCAGAAATAAATCCCCAAACATATAGACAACTGTTTTCTAACAAAAGGCACCAGTCAATCTAATGGAGAAACAAAAGCCTCTTTAGCAAATGGGGCTAGAAAAACTGGTCATCCACCTGCAGAAAGATAAAACTGGTCCCCTATCTCTCACTATAAATGAAAATCAATTCAAAATTGATCAAAGATCTAAACCCAAGACCTCAAACTATACAACTACTGGTGAATGAAGCAGGGGAAACCATGAAGACATCGGCGTAGGCAAGGACTTATGCAATAAGACTCCCAAAGCACAGGCAATAACCCCAAAAATAAACAAGTGGGAAAACATCACTTCAAAAGCTTCTGCACAGCAAAATAAAAAATTAGAGTGAATTGACAATCTTTGAAGTGGGAAAATACATTTGCAAAGTATGGCTCAGATAGAGGTCTATTAAGTAGAATATATGGAGATCTCAAGCAGTGCACCTAAAAGAAAGAAAGAAAGAAAGAAAGAAAGAAAGAAAGAAAGAAAGAAAGAAAGAAAGAAAGAAAGAAAGAAAGAAAGAAAGAAAGAAAGAAA
>NW_006206661.1:134080-140720 GCF_000334495.1 Tupaia belangeri chinensis
AGTGAATTGACAATCTTTGAAGTGGGAAAATATATTTGCAAAGTATGACTCAGATAGGGGTCTAGTAAGTAGAATATGCAGAGAACTCAAGCAGTGCACTTAAAAAAAAAAGAAAGAAAGAAAAAGAAAAAAAAAAAAAGAAAGATCAGCTCAATTAAAAGATGGGCAAATGAGCTCAGCAGATACCTCTCTAAAGACATAAAAAGTCAAAAAATATGAAAAACTGATCAGCATCTGTTATCACAAGGGAGATACAAATCCAAACTACAATGAGATACCACCTAACCCTAGTCATAATGGCTAAGATTAAGAAAATAAGAAATGACAAGTGCTGGTGAGGTTGTGGTGAGAAGGGAACTATGCTACACTGTTGGTGGGAATGTAAATTATTTCAGACACCATGGAGAACAATACTGAAGATCCACAAAAACCTACAAATAGAACTACCATATGATCCAATACTTCCAGTCCTGAGTATCTACCCAAAGTTGAGGAATAGATTCAATCAAAAAAGTACTTGCACATCCATGTTTACTTTGGCATTATTCACAATTACTCAGATATAGAACTGATCCAAGCATCCATGAATAACTCGAATAGACTGAAAAATATGGCACATATATACTATGAAATACTACTCAATCATAAAGAACAAGACCTTGGCAGTTGACAGAAAGTGGATGAATATGGAAGATTTACTGCTAAGCAAAACAAACCAGAATATGAAAGAGAGGCTTTTTGTCCCCACTCAATATATACTGAATGTCTGTACTCTACGACAGAAACTGAAATATTGGAAAATATAAAAGCAAGAAAAGGAACTGTGGATACTATAGGCAGTGTGGGAGGGAGATGGAGGAGAGAAAGAAGGGAATCAAGAGGGAAAAGCAAAAAGCAAAATATTTAAGGGACATGAAAGTGGAAAATTATTTGTTGTTAATAATGTGCATGGCAATATCTTTAACTGAACTAATATACAGTATTCTCATGCTGGAAAGTTCATTTTGCATACTGTAGTGATATACTGTGATTGTATATAAAAATTAATTAATCAGAAACAAATAAGACAGGTGATCTCAAGGAATGTCAAGGTGCTGACTTTCAAGGTTTTTATTCGATATACAGAAGAAATATGACAATCCTAGTTAATTTGACAATAGACTAGAATCCCTCACAGGCAGGCATCTTCCTCTACAAACAGGGTTTGTTTATTAGTTTCCTCAGCAGTTCTATATGAAGACTGATAAATAGTTTTTACTTGTTTTATTAATAAAATGTAATTTGGATATCTGGAGTTTATGGTTTTGTAACTTAGGTAGGTAAACTGTTTGCAACAAGTAACTTTTGTGTGACTTAGCTAGGTAGGCAATTTTTGTAACAGATACCTTATGTATAACACTTAAAAACATATTTAAAAATGGAGCACATATACACGATGGAATACTATTCACCCATAACAAGCAAATAGATCTTGTCATTCAATGTGTATAAATGAAGAAGATTTAAGGGTAAATTAATAAGACAAGCAATAAAACACAATGTATGTCCCCAGTGAATGGATGCACTCTATGACAGAAACTATCACATTTACAGATACAGAATTAGAAAGGGCAACTGCAGATACCAAACACTGTATGGGAATGAGGAGGTGGGATATATTCAAAAGAAATCATTCAAGAGAAATGAATGAAAATGTATGAATACAAACAGATGACTTATGGCACAATATACCAGAACAGATAGAAACAGATGTTGACAATTTTAAGCATGTATGTGTGTGTGGGTGTGTGGGTGCGTGCATATGTATGTGTGTGTATATGTACATACAGCTATATGTATGTATATATATATATATATATATATGTATGTATGCATATATATTCACAAAACTAGTTGAACAAAAATTGAAGGTGCACACATAAAGTAATGTTTTCTGGTGAACATGGCAATATCATAGATTTGATTACTACACACTGCATGAATGTTTTGAGAAACCATATTGTATCTCACAAAGTGTACAATTAAATATGAATTAAAAATTTCAAACCAGATCAGTATACAAAACTCAAACTTCTGAAGCCATACTAGTAAAATAAAAAAAAAATTCAAATACATCTATTTCAAAACAAAACCAGCTATGGGAACCAGCAGTTAGCGTAATGGCTATGTCGCTGGATTCCCACATAGTCGACCGCGGTTCGCGTCCCAGACACGGTAGCTTAGAAGTCACACCGGGTGCGTGTGTGTGTGTGCGCGCAAGATCCCAAGAGGACAATGGAGGAGATTGCAGCGTGACCATCCCCCCTGGGGGGTGATTTCTCGCTTTCTGTCTCTATGTCTCTCTCTGTCTGGCTGGCAAGTGCACACACCCTATAGCGAAAAAAATTCTCAAAACAAAACAAACAAACAAACAAAACAAAACCAGCTACAGGGATGCAGCAGTAACACACGTGTGATGCTCAGGCCCCATGGAAAGTTCTTGTGTTTACTTCTCAATGTCTCTCTGAACACACTAGGAATCTGCATGCCTATGACCTTGATTGGCTAAACTGCAGCATGAACACTCCACCAAAGTGCCTACCTATTTTGTTTCTCCAGTGTCCCTCATGGAAGAAATATGTATATAACTACAGCTCTCTCTGTATATATCAAAACAACTACTTATGATGAAAATAAAAATACAAAACAAATTCAAAAGTAAAACAGCAAATCACAGCACAAAAATTTATTTTCTCAGTAAGAATTACTACGTATTTGTTAGAAAATATCTAAAAGAATCAGTATCCCAATAGAAAAATGAGAAAATAAGAACTTCCTAAGCTCTAAAGTCTTTAATGTAAAGTTTAATTGATTTCACTAATTATTTTTTATTAATTTTACTTAAAATATGGTGAAAACCTATAAAAATTAAAATTAAACTTGAATACTTTGTTCACCTAACACACTGAACTAAAAACTAAATGTTTACAAAACCTCATTTTACACTGGATGGGCAAGCGTCATCCTGTTGTGTCTAACCTCAAAATAACATATACTTCAAATCTAAGCAGTCTTAATGATTTCTACAGTGACAACCTCCTGCAAATCACCATAAACTGCTACCTATATTACTCCCACAGGTTTTTAAATGAATTCTCTCTTACTGAACTTTCCCTGAGAAAAACACTAGAGAGTAAAAGGTCAGAGTAGTTTTTGGTAATTAAATGGAAGAATGACAAAAATCATTCATTTGAATTGTGTTTCCAGCCGCCGCCATGCCTCCGTTGCTCTCCAACGCCAGTGCCGCCTCTAGCTTGCCGAGCTCCAGCTGAAGAAGGGGGGTAAGTGAGGAGGTCTCTTTATCATGGCTTGTACAAAGCAGACAGCCTGCAAACCCACCAGTGTTAAAGCACCCAGGAAGCAACTGGCTACAAAAGCCGCTCACAAGAGAGCGCCCACCACTGGAGGGGGGAAGAAACCACCTCATCGTTACAGGCCTGGTACTGTGGCACTCGGTGAAATTAGATGTTATCAGAAGTCCACTGAACTTCTGATTCACAAGCTTCCTTTCCAGCGTCTGGTGCGAGAAATTGCTCAGGATTTCAAAACAGATCTGCGCTTCAAGAGCACAGCTATTGGTGCTTTGCAGGAGGCAAGTGAGGCCTAATTGGTTGGCCTTTTCAAAGATACCAACCTGTGTGCTATCCATGCCAAACGTGTAACAATTATGCCAAAAGACATCCAGCTAGCATGCCGCTTACAAGGAGAACGTGCTTAAGAATCCACTATGATGGGAAACATTTCATTCTCAAAAAAAATTTTTTTTTCTCTCTTCTTCCTGTTATTGGTACTTCTGAACGTTAGATTTTTTTCCCATGGGGTCAAAAGGTACCTAAGTATATGATTGCAAGTGGAAAATAGGGGACAGAAATCGCGTATTGGCAGTTTTTCCATTTTCATTTGTGTGTGCATTTTTAATATAAATGCGGGCATGTAAAGCATTAATGCAAGTCAACATGTTTTGGTGAACAAGTTTCAGCAGTTCAACTTTATAACAAGTATAAATAAACCTGTTAAATTTTTCTGGACAATGCCAGCATTTGGATTTTTTTAAAGCAAGTAAATTTCTTATTGATGGTAGCTAAATGGTGTTTGTAGCATTTTTATCATACATTAGATTCCATCCACTCACTATACTTTTCTGAGTTGTCCTACATGCAAGTACATGTTTTTAATGTTGTCTGTCTTCTGTGCTGTCCCTGTAAGTTTGCTATTAAAATACATTAAACTATTAAAAAAATCATTCATTTGAAAGTCCTCAAAAATAATTTTTTGAGAGGTTTTTGCTATAGGGTGCGTGCACTCACCAGACAGAAAGAGAGAGACAGAGAGACAGAAAGCAAGAAATCACCCCCCCAGGTGGGATGGCCACGCCACAATCCCTTCTCCTCTCAGGATCTTGGGCATGCACGCACACGCGCCTGGTGTGAGTTTAAGCCACCGGGTCCGGGACTCGAACCGCGGTCAACTATGTGGGAGTCCAGCGACATAGCCATTATGCTAACTGCTGGTCCCTCAAAAAAAATTTTTTTGATACCTGCCAAACTCTGAATCTCTAAAGAACAGGAGACTAAATCCAAAGTAAAAAAAGTGATGTAAGGTGGAATGAGATTCATTCATTTTCCTTTTGCTGAAGATAAAAGTCCCACCAGAAGAAGGAACTGAATTACTACTAAATCTCAGCTGAAAGCACTCCATGTGTTAGTTGTCACACGTGGGGCAAAATTGAATGATATCCTATACATGTAATTGAACACCTCAGTGAGTAGTTGAGTCAGAAATCTATCTTTAAAAAGACTGATCATTTTTCAGTCTGATGACAATGATGAAATCAAAACTCTCAGTCTATATATCAAAAGCTGTATACTCTAATGAATAAGTAGGTCTCCTAGAAAACATTCAGCCAGTTGAAGTTCTGGGAGATTATCTCTTAGATTTTGAAATTGCTAACCTGGTAAGAATATCTTTGTCTGCATTATTGCTATGGGTTATGTGGATCATCTATCCTTACAATGTAATTTATGACTGTAGATATCGAGTCATGTGGTTAAAGATGAATGTGTGGATATGTGGTAAAGTGAAAAATATCACATGGGTGGGCAAGCATGTCTATGTAGCCATATCCCAAACTCTGAACAATGGCTTGTATGAGATTCACATGTTTGCAATGTCCTGTGGGTGTTGTCACCCAATACTGCCTGGAGAAACAGGCAATATCAATAGAACTCTACTGAGAAAAAACAATTGGAAACTTTAGCAAATGACCTATAAAACCTACCTTGGGCATATTGTCCCCTGGCTGATTTTAGTAGATTTGTGCATAGTAATATATTCTAACAGTGAGTATAAAAACCTTCCCAGGTTCATAACTGCCTCTTGAAATTATAAAGCCTAAGGTGATTTGGGGAATCATACCACCTTAACTTGCATACATACAGTTGGTCATAAAAGTCATGGTCTTAAAAAACAGCCAAACATGATGTAGCAATAGACAATACAAACACACTGCAGGAAGGCATATAATAGCCAAACCGTCACAAACTAGAACATGGTATTATAGATAAAGGTCTGGTAAAATACAAGCAGAATATTGGAAATAAAAAATAATTGAGGACCCACATAAATTGCTCTGCTTTTCAAACTTTTAAAAAAGACTGGCTGGGGGAACCAGCAGTTAGCGTAATGGCTATATCGCTGGACTCCCACGTAGTCGACCACGGTTCGCGTCCCGGACCTGGTGGCTTAAAACTCACGCTGGGCACATGTGCGTGCGTGCCCAAGATCCCGAGAGGAGAATGGAGGAGAAGGGATTGCGACGTGACCATCCCCCCGGGGGGTGATTTCTCACTTTCTGTCTCTATGTCTCTCTCTGTCTTGCTGGCGAGCGCACGCGCCCTACAGTGAAAATCGCTCCAAAAAAAAAAGACTGGCTGGGGCCAACAGATGGTCATGTGGTAAATATGTTGGACTTCCACATAGCTGACCACAGTTTGAATCTCATACTGGGTACCTTGCTTTCTCACTCTCCCTACCATGAGTGTGAGTACTCTAGAGCAAAATGAAATTATAATAAATAAAACTAGTAAATAATTCATTTTTGAAGAAAAGGCAGTGTCCATTTAAAGTAACATATGGTTATGGGCTAAAGGGATAACCCGTGTTCAATGTGATTTATGATTATAGGTCTCAAGTCCTGTGGTTAAAACTGAGTGTGGAGATGTATAGGAAAGTGAAAGAAGTCACATGTTGGATTTATAATACATACGATGTAAAATGCATGATGACATGGTAGAAACACCAAGAAAAGTGCAAGTATACTATTATAGAGTTCTTGTAAACAAACTAGTGTAATGTAAATGTTTGAAGGTACATTAAAAGTCAAATGTGGAGGCAGAAGAAGCCGGGCCTTCAGAAGAAGGTTCCACATGGCTCCAGTGAACTAGATTTTTCGTGCGGTGCGCAAGCACGCCACACGGTTTCCTATTTTGCAATTTTTTTTTAAAGAAAAAGAACAGTAATAACATTTTTTGTCTTTTTTGTCTTTTTTTCTCTTTTTGTTGTTGTTTCTCTCTTTTTCATTTTCCTTTTTCTTTTCTTTCCA
>NW_006206661.1:142234-143316 GCF_000334495.1 Tupaia belangeri chinensis
AGCGCTAAAAAACAGGAGACTAAACCCAAAAGTAAAAAAAAAAAAAAAAATGACACAAGGTGGAATGAGATTCATTCATTTTCCTTTTGCTGAAGATAAAAGTCTCACCAGAAGAAGGGGCTGAATTACTACTAAATCTCAGTTGAAAGCACCTCATGTGTCAGTTGTCACACATGGGGCAAAATTGAATGGTATCTTATACATGTAATTGAACACCTCAGTGAGCAGTTGAGTCAGAAAACTATCTATCTTTTAAAATGCTGATCATTTTTCAATCTGATGACAATGATAAAGTCAAAATCCTCAGTCTATATATCAAAAACTGTATACTCTAATGAATGAGTAGATCTCCCAGAAAACATTCAGCCAGTTGAAGTTCTGGGAGACTATCTCTTAGATTTTGGAATTGCTAACCTGGTAAGAATATCTTTGTCTGCATTATGGCTATGGGTTATATGGATAATCTATGCTTACAATGTAAAGAACTCTGAACAATGGCTTGTATGAGATTCTCATGTTTGCAATGTCCTGTGGGTTTTGTCACCCATTACTGCTTGGAGAAACAGGCAATATCAACAGAACTCTACTGAGAAAAAAACAATTGGAAACTTGAGCAAATGACATATAAAACCTACCTTGGGCATCTTGTCCCCTGGCTGATTTTAGTGGGTTCTTGCATAGTAATATATCCTAACAGTGAGTATAAAAACCTTCCCAGGTTCATAACTGCCTCTCAAAATTAGCCTAAAGTGATTTGGGGGATCATACCACCTTAACTTGCATACATACAGTTGGTCATAAAAGTCATGGTCTTAAAAAATAGCCAAACATCATGTAGCAATAGACAATAAAAACACAACTGCAGGAAGGCATACAATAGCCAAACTGTCACAAACTAGAAAATGGTATTACAGATAAAGGTCTGGTAAAATACAAGCAGAATATTGGAAATGAAAAATAATTGAGGACCCATATAAATTGCTCTTCTTTTCAAGCTTTTAAAAAAGACTGGCTGGGGCCAGCAGATGGTCATGTGGTAAATATGTTGGACTTCCACATGGCTGACCACAGTTTGAGTCTCA
>NW_006206661.1:143703-154124 GCF_000334495.1 Tupaia belangeri chinensis
AAAAGTCAAATGTGAATATTGTGAACCACAAAACAAACATTTAAAAAATGTTACACTTAAGGTAACAAAAAGTCCATGGACCATATATAAACAGGAAATACACTAAATCTATCTTGTAGGCATTATTTCACCTTTACTTAATTTGTATATATTATAAGTGACTTTCATGGAAGACAGACTGGATTCATATAGTAAAAAACTACTAGACTTTGAAAATTTTAAACAGTCCAGGGTAGAGAAAATGAAGCTACAATACAGACAGAAAGAATTAATTAATAGAAAAAAAGAGATATTATCATATGAACAACTTAAAAATAACAATGCACATGAAATAATGGCAAAGACCTTAGCCTAATGAACACTCTTGAAAAAGAAATACACATGTACATATATAAATAAATATATATATATACACACCTGTGTGTGTGTTACTTAAAAATGTAGAACGAAACCATCTGAGGCAGTGGAGAATAGTTAAAAGAAGGCAGAAAGTGGATTTAGGGAATTCTTAAAGGACAAACAGTAAATTTTTGGCATTTTACCACAGGGGACTTTCCAGGTTGCATACAGATCAAGGAAGTAAAAACTGCATCTTTGCTGGCTCAGGTTATCAAAAACTAATGTTCAGGGCTGAACAGACAACCGCAAATTCAGGGAGAAGGTCGTAAGTCCTAGAAAAGAGGAAGGCAAAGACTATAATTCTCAGGATTTGCATATAGAACTCATCAAATTTGCTGGTGAACTACTAAAATACACATATACAGAACTCAGAGAAACCTACAAAAAAGCAGCTATTAGAACCAGAAAAAAATAGAGAATCATATCCTCATCATTGCAAGGGATATAGAATTTGGACCTTGAATCTAGACAGTTACCCATTGTGTAGAATAAAAATTAATCTTTTGAGATATTTAATAGTATTCACAAGTTCTGTGATGTATAATTTACATTATCCAGGGTAGAATTTAGAATTAATATTTAGTAAAACAAAAGCAAAATGTGACCCCTATTTCAGAAATAAAGTCACTCAAATAATACAGATATTTCAAGTGGCAGACAATAAAGTTAAACTATGCAGAAATAAATTTGTGGACTTAAAGGAGATATGCAAATGTTATAAATTAGGATTGTTGACAGTAAAATAAATTTTATAAAAAGGGTATTCAGGAACTTTCCAGAATTTGTGTTGAGGAGTGATAGCTGCCTGAGCTGTCAAAGCTAAGTGCTCCTACACTAGCTTCAGCCCACTCACTGGCAGTAGGAAGTGGTAAAAGAAATCACTTACTATGATGTATTAGGGGTCAAACCCAGTGCCACCCAGGAAGAACAGAAAAGGCTTATTGGAAGCTGGTTATGGGGGATTCTTTCCTTTTTCCTCCTCTCTGTCTCTAGTGAGTGAGCATTCCCTTAATCAGAAAAAAATGACATAAGACAAAGACATTTAGGAATTAAAAAGAAGTTAAGATAACTCATGACCAGGAGACCTACATTGAAGAAAGCAACTTCTCCAGTATTAAAGAAAATAAAACCAGAGGCTGATATGAATATACAAAAAAAAGATTCAAGGAACACCAAAGTAGCCCATGTCTATGAAAGCATACTATAGGGCCTTATCTCATGACTGAAACCAATCCAACAACATTTTTAAAATATTATACATTACAACCAGGTAGGATTTATTCCTGGAATACAAGGATGATTCAATATGTATAAAACAATAAATTTAATAGATCACATTAAGAGAAGAAATGCCAAAACTGTTTGATCATATTAATTGACACATAAAACGCAATTGGTAAAATGTAATAGTCCTTTATGATTAAGAATCAATAAAATTGGTATCAAAAATACATTTCATAACCAAATAAAAGTCATATGTGACATTCCTACAGCTAACATAACATTGAACAGGAAAAAGTGGAAACTTTCTCAACTTCAAACTAGAACAAGACAGAGACGTCCACTTTCTTCTCTCCCATTCAACATAGATACTGGAAGTACTAGCTAATACACTCAGATGAAAGAAAAAAACAAAAGGCATACAAATTGGAGAAGAAAAAAACTAAATTGTCCCTATTTGTGGCTGACTTGATTATATAATGGTTCATCAGGAAAGTCATGATGCACTATTCTATGTTTTTTTTTTTTTACAACCCAATACATAGGAAAAACTAAACAATCCACAAAATAACTCTTAGATAAAATAGACAAATGCAGTAAAGTTGCAGGACACAAATCCAGCATACAAAAATCTGAAGCAGAAAAAAAAAAATCTGCAGTAGACTATCCCCATAGCACAATTCTTAAATACTATGTGTAGGGAGGCAGGTTCCACATAATCATCTGTGGTTTGAGTCCAAGGCCCTGAGGGCTTGGGAGACACATTGAGTGTGTGTATGTGCACATATGTCCAAAACGCTGATGGGAAGAATTGGAGGAAAGGGATTGTGGCATCCCTTGAGCAAACTGGCTCGGTCAGTTTAGTCCAGAGGATAGTTCCCAGGTAGGTTAATAGCCCATAATGGCATTTTATGCTTCACTTTGGGGTGCTTTTTTTCTCTTCCTGAATCTCCATCTATCACTCTCTCTAGCAAGTACAGGAACCCTTCTGTAATAAAATATATCTGTAGCATTTTTCTACACTAACCATGAATAAACTGAGAGAAAAATGAAGAAGGCAATCCCATTGACAATAACCACAAAACCTATTTGTAAGAGCTCATCAAGAAAGTGAAAGACCTCTATGAACAAAATTATAAAAGCTGAACAAGTTACTTGAACAATGTGCAAAAACCAGGAAGACAGTCCTTTTCATAAATTTGAAGAATCAATATAGGTGCTATGCCTATACTATGCCACAGTGATCTACAAATTCATTCCAATTCTTACCAAAAAACCAGCAATATTCAACACAGAAATAATTATAAAATCTATGCAGAATCACAAAAGATCCATATTATCAGACCAATTGTGTACAAAAGGAATAAAGTTAGAGGCATCTTACTTCCTGACTCCAAAATGTATTGTAAATCCTTAATCACTAAAACAGCAGGGTACTGGCACAAACACAGGCATACGACAGTCTAACTGAATAGAATAAACAGGAAAAAACTTAACATACAGCCAACTGATTTTTGCAGCATCACAAAAGACCCATACAATCAGACCAATTGTGTACCAAAGGAATAAAGTTAGAGGCATCTAACTTTCTGACTCCTAAATGTATTGTAAATCCGTAATCACTAAAACAGCAGGGTACTGGCACAAACACAGACATATGACAGTCCAACTGAATAGAATAAACAGGAAAAAACTTAACATACAGCCAACTGATTTTTGACAAAGGCCACAGATCATGCCTGTGGAAAAAAAGTTTTCAATAAATAGTTCTGGGAAAATGCAATATCCACCAACATTCGAGTAAAACTAGATCATCTCTCATACCAGTTACTATTAACTCAAAGTGGATTAAAGACTTCAATATAATGGACAAATTTATAAACCTATTAAGGAAAATATACAAGAACAATATGTTGCAGTGGGCAAAGACTACTTAAATAAGGCCCATGAGGCATGGACAAAACCACCAAAAATAGAGAAACTTGATTACATAAGATAAAGTATTTCTGAAGAGCAAAGAAAACAAACAGAATAGACAATGACACTGTAATATAAAAACCATAATCCAGCAGTAGTGGCTAAATTCTGGATTCCAACATCGCTGACTGTGGTTCAAGTCCTGGACCACGTGGCTCAAAAATGACAACAAATAGATAAATTAAAAACAATTATTTTTTTTAAAATACTGTATTTCACAAAAAGGTACAATGATTACTTGTAAACCAGAAATGATTCCAAAATGAAGATATATGTGCAATTATTTATTTATATTTATCTTTATAAGTATACATATTTACTGATTATAATTGTATGCATGTACTAACATGCAACTGGCAGCCCAGTAGGTTTATTTACACCAGCATTACCACAAACATGTGAGTAATGTGTTACTTTACAAGGATATGACAGCTACAACCACGCTAGATTACAGATTCTGGGGCTTCATTATAATCTTCTTGGACCACGTTAGTACATACAGTACATTAGTGAAATGCTGCTATGTAGTGCTTATTATATTGGTCAGAAAATATAACTTTGGGCAGTCTGTGGCATAATCAGCACATACACCCTAGGTGAGAGAAATATATGGAGAGTTCTTTAGGAACCTGTAGTAAATTCCTGCCACACATTCCAGGTTTATATGTATCAAGTGGGTTTTTCTAAGAGCTGTCTGGGACCCTGCTATATTAGCAACTCTAGAAAAAGCTACTGACTGGTTTGCATTTAAGCAATCAGTAACAGTGATCACAGTAGAACACTGAGTGTGCATTTCCAGGTTAGGTGTAAAACACTGTCTACCATGTCATCTATGTGACCAATAAAGACTAGCTTGTGATTCATATCCCTTGAGAATTTAGCATGCTCTCTCCTTAGAGTCAATTCAAACCATGTAATAAATGTGTTTTTCCCATGGCATGAGAAAGCTAGAGACCAATTTGTATTCATCTCACAGGGCTCTAAAGGCCTTAAAACTGCCTATTTCACCCTGTCAATTTTATCTTGCCTTTTTATGCATTTCTCCTGCTGCATTTCTTTCAAATTCATGAACCCTCATAAAATTCCTAAAAAACACTTGGGGAAATCAGTAAACAACTTACTGAAAATGAATTTATTTTCTTAATCCTGGACAAATACAGACGTTCTAAAATTATATCTGGAAGAGAAGGTGAAGGAAGTAGGTCAGAGAAATAATGTTGCTTATTCCAAGATTCCCCTGTGGGAGAACAGTCACTTACACATGAGAAGGGGCTAAAAAGACCTTATTGAATGAGCAATCACAAATTTATTCACTGATAGAAATGAAAGACACATATTAAACTTTAGTTAATAAAAATATGCATTCCCTATTGACTTAGTAAAAATGTTACTATGGGGACCAGCAGATGATGAAATTTTTAGTTTGCTGAACTCTCATGTTGTCAACCGAGGTTCGAGTCTTAAACCCAGTGGCTTAAACTCGGGATGGGAACCTGTTTGTACATATCCAAAATCCAAAGAGGAGAATGGAGACAGCACTGCGGCATGGCAATTGCCCTAGGGGGTGATTTCACACTTTCTGTCTCTCTGACTCTGTCTTTTGGTGAGCACACGTACTTTATAGTAAAAATTCTAATAAACAAACAAACAAAAAAAAAACAAAAAACAACAACAACAAAAAACACAAAAACTCACAGTGGGGACCAGCAGGTGACATAATGGTCACATTACTGGACTCCCATGTAGTCAACCATGGTTCAAGTCTCGGATTCGGCAGCTTAAAACTTATGCCAAACACATATGTATGCATGGCCACAGGTATGCTTTGAACCCTCCTATCCACAAACCATTCTGCCGAAAGCCCCCATGGTGCAGGAACCACTGGCAGCAAAACAGTACACAAGAGTGAGCAGAAGTATCACATGTCTCAGACTTCTTGCTGCTGCCTTTTGCTGGTGCATGTGTGCTTTGGGATGTTTCCTCCCACCACCCACAGCACTGGAGCCCTTCCACCATAAGCCAAACCCTGGGCAGGAACCACCAGTAAGGAGAGAGCGAGTAAATAGGAGCACATGTTGCTGCTGACTTTGATGCCAGAGGTGTGGTCTGAACTTCCTCCCTCCCCCTGCACCCCTCCACAGTATGCCCCATACTGCAGGAGTAGAAGTGAAAGCGAGCTCAGAAGTGCACATCCCATAGTTTTTGCTGTTGACTTTTGGCTGCAGAGATGTTCTTTGGACCCCCATACCCCTGCTCCCCTTTGCCTTTAGCTCCCATAGTAGAGAAGCCAGTGTTAGAGAGCGAGAGCAGGACTGAGTATCTCAGACTTCTTGCTGCTGCCTGTGGCACATGCTCATGTGCTTTGGATCCTCCCTCCCGCATCCTTCCTCCATAAGCCGCCATCCTGCAGGAACAAGCAGTAGCTAGATAGTGAGCTCAGAAGAAATGTTCATCCCAGGCTTCTTGCTGTTGCTTTTGCCTGCACAGGTGTTCTTTGGACTCCTACTCCCTGCTCCCCTCTGCCTTAAACCCCCACAGTTCAGGAACCAGCTGGAGAGACAGAGAGAGGTACAAAGCATCTCAGTTTTCTTGTTGTTGTCTTTTACAAATGGAGATATGATTTGAAACCTCCCCCATCACCCTATCCCTCCACCATGAGCTCCATGTTCCTGGAGCCTGAGGCAGCAAGACAAAGAGCACAGTAGGACCATGGACATCAAACTTCTTGCTCCTGCCTTTTTCCCACACAGGTGTGCTTGGGACCCTGCTCTACCTTGAGCCCTTCCACCATAAACACTCAGTGCAGAAGCCAGTAGCAGTGAGAGATAGAGTGAATGCAAAAAGACAGTATATCTCATACTTCTTGTGGCTTTTGCCTAGGCAGTTGTGGTTTGAATCCTGTCCCTCTTCCCTTCACCACCTTAAGCCCCCAGGATGCAGGACCCAGCAGCAGCAAGAGTGACTAAGAATGAGCCTAGAAGGACCAGGCATCTCAGACTTCTTGCTGTTGTCTTTTGCCCATGCACATGTTCTCTGAACCCTCCCCACACATTGCTCCTTCACCATTAGGTGCCACAAAGCAAAAACCAGCAGCAGGAAGACAGAGACAGAGTGAGCACAGAACTGGGCATCTCAGACTTCTTCCTGCTTTGCCTGTGGAAGTGTGCTTCAGATACCCTCCACACACACAGCCCTATGCCATCAGCTCCCATGGTGCAGGAGTCAGTGGCAGTGAGAG
Organism: Tupaia belangeri chinensis; assembly: GCF_000334495.1. Lineage (NCBI taxonomy): Eukaryota > Metazoa > Chordata > Mammalia > Scandentia > Tupaiidae > Tupaia > Tupaia belangeri. The sequence goes on from NW_006206661.1 coordinate 150,539, forward strand.
ATGGAGAGAGTGTGTTATAAGAATGGAGCACCTCAGACTCCTTCATGCTCCCTTTTTCCTTCACAAGTGTACTCTGGACATTCCCTGCACCCTTCCACCTTAAGCTTCCACAGTCCAGGCGCCAGCAGCACTGAGAGACAGAGAGAAACAAAAGGACTCCATGTTTCAGACATCATACTGCTGCCTTCTGCCAGAATAAGTGTGCTTTGAAATTTCTGCTCCCCACTCCCAGCATGCCTCTGTAATTAGCCCCCAGGTTGCAAAGGTCAGTGGCAGACAGAGAGCATACCTGTGTGGTCCCAGAAGGACAGCACATTTCAGACTTCATACTGCTACCTTTTGCCCATATAGGTTTACTTTGGACTATCCCCACATGTCACCCCTCTGCCATAAGCCCCATGGTGTAAAAGCCCATGGCAGTGAGACAAAATAGAGTGATCTCAGAGTCCTTGCTGTTGCCTTTTGCCCACACAGGTGTGCTTTGGACCCTCTCACCACTCATGTGCCCATCCTGTACAAGACCCCATGCTGGGAACCAGCAGTTAGCGTAATGGCTATGTCACTGGACTCCCACGTAGTCGACCGCGGTTCGTGTCCCAGACCTGGTGGCTTAAAACTCATGCCGGGCGCGTGTGCGTGCGTGCCCAAGATCCCAAGAGGAGAATGGAGGAGAAGGGATTGCGGCATGACCATCCCCGCTGGGGGTTGATTTCTCGCTTTCTGTCTTTATGTCTCTCTCTGTCTGTCTGGCGAGCGCACGCGCCCTACAGTGAAAATCTCTCCAAAAAAAAAAAAAAAAGGCCCCATGCTGATCTGAGCCAAGGGCAACAGAGAGTGAGCACAGAAGGGTGGAGCTTCTTCCTTCTGCTTTTGCCCATACCGGGATGCTTTAGACTCTCCACATTCCATGCCCCTCTGCTTTAAGCTCCTAAAGTGCATGAGTTTGCAATGGCAGGAGAGAAAGGCAGAGAAAGAGTGAACACAGGAGGATATTTGTCTTAGACCTCCTGCTGCTCCCTTTGGCAAGCCTAGATGTGCTTTAAAATGCCCCCCCCCCACCACCACCACCACCACTCTGCCCTCCACCATAAGCCCCCATGGTAAAGGAGCCAGTAGCAGTGAGACAGTGAGAGTGAGCACTGACTTTCAGACTTTTTGTTGCTACCTTTTTCCTGTAGAGATTCACTTTGGAACCTTCCCCTCCAGCCCCTCTACCATAGCCCCCATGTGCAGAAGTCAGTGACAGACAGCAAGAGAGTGAATGCAGAGATATCTTGCATCTCATACTTCTTGCTGTTGCCTGTTGCCTGCACGGGTGTGGTTTATAACCCTCTCCTGCCCACACTTCCTTATGTCCCCAACCTTGCAGGAGTCAGGAACAGCAAGTCAGAAAGAGAGCATGAGTGCAGAAGGACCTCATGTCTCAGTGTTGTTGATGCTGCCTTCTGCCTGCACAAGTATGCTTTTGACCTTCGCCATTGCCTAGGCCCCTCTGCCATAACTGACACAATGCAAGAGTCAGTGGCAGTAAGAAAGAGTAAACACTGAAAGACAGTGCATCTCAGAGTTCTTGCTGTTGCCTTCTGCCTAAGCAGGCGTGCTTTGGACACTCTCCCCAATGCACTTCTGCAGTAAGCAGTCATGGTGCAAGAGCTAGGAACTAGTAGTAGAGAGAGAGAGACCAAGAGAGAAAGACAGAATGAACCTATTAACTACACATCTCAGACTTCTTGCTGCTGCCTTTGCCTGCACAGCTGTGTTTTTGACCCTTCTCCCACCTCACCCTGCACTTTAAACCTCCATGGTTCAGGAGCCAGTGGCAATAAGAGACTGAGATTCAGCACAGATGGATCACAAATCTCAGACTTCTTGCTTCTGCCTTTAGCTCAAGCTGGTGTGCTTTGGACTCTCTGTCACACCGTCCTCCACCTTAACCCTCCATGGTTCAGGAGTAAGTGACCGCAAGAGAGAGACAGGGAATGCAGAAGGACCAGGCCTCTCAGACTTCTTGCTCCTGATTTTGTATGCCTTAGTTTGCTTTGAGATTTTAATTAGCTGACTTGTACTTCCTTCTTTATTTGAATCAGCGCCAAGTGCAACTAATTCTGAGAGATTGGGATAGAAACCAACATCTAAAACTGGCTACATTTACCATTCTTGGATTGATAGAAAAGGCCATTTCCGAAAAACACAGCTGAGAAGTAGAGCTCATCTTCCCCAACACTACAAAATCTACTCCAAAAAATTAGGAAGGGGTGTGTAATTCATTAGATGACCAAAAACTAATGCAGAGACATAAGAAATATGAAGAAAAAAATAAAATATCTCTCCCTCAAGGGAACAGAAAAATTCCTCCTCAACCAAAGAGTACAAAAGAAGTCACAGAAATATCAGAAAAAGAATACAGAATGTTCAAAGTGACAAAACTGAATGAGATGAAAGAGAAAATTCAAAGTGACAAAACTGAATGAGATCAAATAGAAAAAGGACCACCATCCCCAGATGAGGAAATTATTCCAACACTTGAAAAAGAATTCCATAAAGAGACAAACACCATAAAAAAGAATTAAACAAAACTCCTAGAGATAAGGACTGTAACACACACAAAAAATAAAAAAAATAAAAAACTCCCTTGAAAGTATTAAGAGCAGATTAGACCATGCAGAAGATAGAATCTCTGATCTGGAAGACAAAGCCATTCACTTAGACAATACCATCAAAAAATAAAAAATTGTTGGGGATAAAAAACAGCCCATTCCTGAGAATTAAGCCAGAAAGAAAGAATGCAGAAGGCAGTTGAAAGCAACCCCATTCCTAAACAAAAAGCCAAAGGGACTCCATGGCCAACCAGATAGAGCTCCAGGCATGAGCTGTGTCTCAAGATGTTTGGTGACATCCCAAAGCCAAAATACTGTCTAACTACTAAGTTAATGATAGCTACCGATCTTGTACCAGGAATACAGCCTACAAAGAATGTCATGTATATTGTATTGTGTTCTCTATAGCTAAACTCACTACTTATTCAATTTAGAATAATGGGTTCTGCTTTGGCACAGTTTTGCTTCTGCTCCAAGAGAGCTTTAACCCCCTCTTTTAACTTTTCCTCATCTGTTGCCTCAATTCTTCATGACAGCCTACTTCAAGCCCTGAGTTTCTCACAAATAACCCCTCAAAATGATGACATACCAGAAATATTAAACACCCAAATATCTGAATAATTGGTATTCCAGAAAGTGAAGATACATTATAGCCAGATTAATCAAGATAAAAGACAAGGTTCTAAAAATGAGAAGAGAGAAATGTAGTTATTTACAAATTGTTATCCTACTAGGCTACCATCAGACCTCTCAACTGAAACAATGCAAACAAGGAAAGAATGGGAAGACATACTCAAAACACTGAAAGAAAGACAATTTCAACCAATACTATACCGTGTGAGATTATCCTACAAATTGGAAGAACACAAAAATATCACTTCTAGAAACCAGCAGCTAGCGTAATGGCTATGTGGCTGGACTCCCACGTAGTCAACCACGGTTCGAGTTCCGGACCCAGTGGCTTAAACTCACGCTGGGTGGGTGTGCAT
>NW_006206661.1:154361-154618 GCF_000334495.1 Tupaia belangeri chinensis
CTTAAGAAAAAAATATCTCCAAAAAAAAAAAAATAAATAAATAAATATATTACTTCCAGATTTTTTTTTTAAAAAAGGAAAACTGAAAAAATGTATCAACACTAGACAAGATATTTACGAAATATTGAAGGGTATACTGTATCAGGAAAACTAAAAAGGCACAAACAGAAATAAGAGAACAAAAAGAAACTGGAAGATGGCTAACAAAACGGCAGTGATAAGTCAATAAACATCAATAATTGTGTAGAATGTTAGTG
>NW_006206662.1:0-859 GCF_000334495.1 Tupaia belangeri chinensis
CAAACAGGTTCCCATCGTGAGTTTAAGCCAACGGGTTTGAGACTTGAACTTCTGTCGACAATACGAGAGTTTAGCAAACTAACCATTTCATCACCTGCTGGTCCCCATAGTAACATTTTTACTAAATTATTTTAACATTTTACTAAGTCTTTCATTTCTATCAGTGAATAAATTTGTGATTGCTCATTCAATAAGGTCTTTTTAGCCCCTTCTCATGTGTAAGTGACTGCTCCCACAGGGGAATCTTGCAATAAGCAACATCATTTCTCTGACCTACTTCATTCACCCTCTCTTCCAACTATAATTTTAATACTGAAACCTCTCTGTTTGCCCAGGATTAAGAAAATGAATTTCTTTTCAGTAAGTTCGTGTTGTACCTTGTATTTAGGAATTTTATGAGGGTTTATTAATTAAAATGAAAGTTAAAATAAATAAAATTTAGCATGAGAAATGCATAAGAAGGTAATATAAAATTGACAGGGTGAAATAGGCAGGTTATAAGGCTTTTAGAGCCCTGTGAGATGAGTACATATTGGTCTCTAGTCTTTGATATCACAGGAAAAACACATTTATTACATCGTTTGAATTGACTCTAAGGGGAGAGCATGCTAAATTCTCAAGGGATATGAATCATGATATAGTCTTGATTAGTCACATAGATGACATGGGAGACAGTGTTTCATAACTAACCTGGAAATGAGCACTCAGTGTTCTATAGTAATCCCTGTTACTGATTGTTAAAACACAAACCAGTCAGTAGCTTTTTTTAGAGTTGCTAATATAGCATGGTCACAGACAGCTTTTAGAAATACCTGCTTGATACATATGAACATGGAATGTGTGGCAGGAATTTACTACA
>NW_006206663.1:0-287 GCF_000334495.1 Tupaia belangeri chinensis
CAAGTGGAGAGAGTGTCTCATCATTTCCACTAGGGGCCTCCGGAGCAAACATTTGTTGCTCCTCCTCCCAGTGCACTGCTACAGCCAGGATTTTGGTGAGGCTGATGGTTAAAGCAGCTAAGCCAAACAAGTCAAAGCTGATTTGTGCTCTAAGTTCATTCAGCAGGTCCCTCTCCAGCAACAGAACCAGGGTGGGGCATCCAGTTGTCTGAGGGCGGTGGTGAGCAGGGCCACTTTCTGCTTCCTGTGCTATGGCGCTGATCGGCTTTTTTTTTTTTTTTTCCTTC
>NW_006206664.1:0-794 GCF_000334495.1 Tupaia belangeri chinensis
TTTGAGTCCCAGACCTGGTGACTTAAACTAATGCTGTGCGTGTGTGCGTGCATACTTAAGATCCCGAGAGAATAATGAAGGTGAAGGGATTGCGGTGTGGCCAATTCCCTGGGGGTGGGAGGTGATTTCTCGCTTTCTGTTTGTCTGGTGAGCACACGTGCCCTATAGAGGAAAAAACAAAACAAAACAAAACAAAAATACAAGAAAAGTGCCCCACAGAGAAAGACATACATACATTGTGCGTGAAGGGCTGGAAAGAGATATCCCATGCAAATGGAAAAAATAACTTAAAAATTTGGAGTTGTAATACTGGTATCAGAGAAAACAGACTTTATGGAAACTGTAAGAAGAGGGGAAAAAGGACACTATATAGTACTAGAAAGGGTAATACACCAAAAATATAAAAACCTATAGATATCTGTGCACCCAACTCTGAGAACACTGAAATACGTGAGAGAAATTCTGTTAGATCTATAGGGAGAGATAGACCACAATACAATAATAGTTGGGAATTTCAACACTCAGTATCTTATCTGAACAGATAACCTGGAGAAAATAAAATAAAATTCCAATAAGGAAAGAGATACATTATCAAAGTGATAACATAAATCAAAAGAACTTGATAGACATCTGTATAACTAACCATCTAACAACCACAAAATATACATTTTCTCAGCAGTAGATGGAACATTTTGAAATAGTGACCATTTGATGGAGCACAAAAGAAGCCTAAACATAATCAAAGGTATAGAAACTATCCAGGATCTACCTTGACCACAGTGTAATTAAACTGC
>NW_006206665.1:0-311 GCF_000334495.1 Tupaia belangeri chinensis
CTCCTTATGTTATAAGGATCATTAACACCCAAGAACTTCCCACTTTAAAAAAAAAAAGATTTAATTGCAAAATCCAAATGTTTAATTTTATATTAAATTGTATTATTAACTTGTGTTGCATCATAGAGGCCTTTAAATTTGATAGGCCTAGATGTTTGGAATTAAATGACATGAATTTTTGAAGAAAGCAACGTAAACAGCACTTACCAGTGTTGGCTAATGTATGTGTTTACTTGGCTAGGATACTCAGATGTATGATCAAACACCAGTCTAGATGTTGCTGTAAGGATTTTTTTTTTTTTTTTTTTTTT
>NW_006206666.1:0-479 GCF_000334495.1 Tupaia belangeri chinensis
GATCTGGGTCTGTGACTTGGAAAACATGCCATACAGGTATATATGCATGTGTGTACGCCCAAAATCTGAGCAGAAGAATGGAGGAGAAGGGACTGTCGTGTGCCCATGCCCCCTGGGGGAATGCTTTTTCACTTTCCTTTTCTCTATCTCTTACTTTCTCGCTGGGGAGTGCACACACACTATAGCAAAACAAAACAAAACAAAATGAAATGTTTATTTTGTTGCAAAAAATAATTTAAAATTCCAGGTATCAAAATCTTTACATTGTGCAATTACAATCAAGTTTTAAAAATAGCATATAATAATTGTACATATTTTGGGAGATGAAGTGTGTTTTGTTTTGGTACATAAACAAAATGTATGTCAATTAAATCAGTATAAGTTTTATATCCATCATCCCAATCATTTGACATTCATTTGCCATTATTTTGTACTGATATTAATCAAATCTTTTTAATCACTCTGATTCATGAACTTTT
>NW_006206667.1:0-2082 GCF_000334495.1 Tupaia belangeri chinensis
AAAACTGCTTGCACATCGATGTTTATTGCAGTAATATTCACAAGTCATGCCAAGTCATGGAAACAAACCAAATGCCCATGAACAGATGAATGGATAGAAAAACTGTGGCAAATAAACTCAATGGAATACTATTCAGCCCTGAAAAGCAACACAACCCTGGCTTTTGATAGGAAGTGGATAAATATGGAAGACTTACTGCTGAGTAAAGCAAGCTAGGTTATGAAGGAGAGGCATTGTATGTCCCCACTTAATATATACCAAGTGTCTGCACTCTATGACTGAAACTAATTCACTAAAGGATATAGAAACACAGTATATAGATGTAAATACCAGATATAGTATGTGTGCAAGAGGAAGGTCTATAAAATATAATTCTCTTTGGAATCAGGGACCTTGCAAATACTCTACAACTATGTATATTTGATTTCAGCCAGTCTCCTTTCTGTTTATCACACAGAATTAGTGGGTGCTCTTTCCACATTGTGAAACTGCTTATAAATTATTTCTCATAAAAACTTAAGTAACCAAAATGAAATCGGTTGTATACCAAAATGCATTAATTAATTAGTATAAAAAAGAACAAATAGAAATTGCCATTTTAAAAATATATCAAATACAAAAACGGCAACACTGAATTGAGTATCTTGGAATAAATACAATGAATGATGTGGGAAATCTGAATGTACATTAGGAAAAACTAAAAACGTAAAACACTGAAGATCCACATTCAACAAAACCACATAAACAGAATAGAGGTAAAATTTTAAAAATTATAAAATACTGATGCCAGAATGCAGGAGTATAGGGGTGATCAAGTCAAGCACCCACAGTAGGACTTAAGTTTTTTCTCACACTTATGAAAAATTAAAGACACAATCACAGAGGCAGGATAGTAAGGTGGAGAGTTTATCGAAGCTGTGGAACATCTGGTGTCTGACGACTCTGCAGAAGCCTCTGCTTATCTTCCCTGACCTCCTCTGGCTGAATCCCTTGTCCAGAAATATTTGAAAAGGAAGACAGACACAAATTCATCTTTACTTTTGACATGGGTGTGAAAAAAGTTAAATTAAGGGAACCAGCAGTTAGCGTAATGGCTATGTCGCTGGACTCCCACGTAGTCGACCGTGGTTCGCGTCCCGGACCCGGTGGCTTAAAACTTAGACCAGGCACGTGTGCATGCATGCCCAAGATCCCAAGAGGAGAATGGAGGAGAAGGGATTGCGGCGTGACCATCCCCCCTGGGGGGGGGGGGTGATTTCTCGCTTTCTGTCTCTATGTCTCTCTCTGTCTGTCTGGCGAGCGCACGTGCCCTATAGCGAAAATCTCTCAAAAAAAAAAAGTTAAATTAAAGCACCAAGTACACTGAAATGCCTAAGTCCAAAATGAGTCCAGATATTTGGTGATATAGAATATGATCATCTTCAAGAGTAGATGCATTAACACAAGAGGCATTTTGATATTTTGGCCGTTGGAAAGCAAAAGCTGTAGCATCAGCAAAGGTCTGAGATGGCTCACTTTCGTATTTCCAATTTAGTGTATTTCAGGTTAACTAGAGTTGACATGGACATTTTTAAAGGTAAGCAAAAATTCACATTAAAAAAAAAACTCCCTATATGTTTCTATGTAGAGTAACAGTAGCCAACATGATTCCAGAAGTTAAAAATTATTTCACAACCTGTAACTTAAGCTTGGCAAAGAGCTCAGGTTCCAAAACTGATTCATCTCTATTAAAATGTAAGCCCTTAAGAAAAGAATGTGCCTGTGTATCTACACATATATTTTAAAGGAATCAGATAATCTTTGAAGCAGCCTTAATGTTTCCTTAAAAGTTGTCTGGAAATGACCATTGTATTAGCTTCACAGAAAGGATTAGCTAGCCTCTTGGTCTAAGACTAACATGGTGATTGTTTGTCTAAGGGTAGAAAGATACCAACACGATGGAAACTGTAAGGAGACAGGAGATGAGGGCTTTTCCTGGCAGTTGGTAGCTAAAACTCAAGGAATTCTTAGGAAATGACACAGTGACAGCCTTTCTTGTCTTTCTTATTCCACGTTGGTTCTGGTGAAGGAGGACATTCCTGC
>NW_006206667.1:6585-8343 GCF_000334495.1 Tupaia belangeri chinensis
CTCTATGACTGAAACTAATTCACTAAAGGATATAGAAACACAGTATATAGATGTAAATACCAGATATAGTATGTGTGCAAGAGGAAGGTCTGAAGAAGGACATTTAGAAGAAAAATAGGGAGGCAAAGTATAAATGTCACAAAGAAATGTGGTATTATCTGTTGAAGATATTTTGTAGTTTTATCAACTGTATTAGGGAGAAATGTTCACCTGTTGAAATATCCATTTTGTAAGACAAATAATAATGTGATTGAATGTATAAAATAAAATGAAATGAAAAATAAATTAATTAATTAAAAAAATCTCTCTCTAAAAAAATTAGATTTAAAAATTGGTCTTTTTAAGAACACTTTTGCCTACTTATATTTTAAAAGAATCATTTATTTTAATTTTATTTATTATTTTATTATTATTACTATTTTTTTAAATTTGTTATAGGGCATGTGCACTCACCAGAGAAAGAGAGAGAAAGAGGGAGAGAGAGAAGGAAAGTGAGAAAGCAAGTTGCCACGAGTATAGGGGTGATCAAGTCAAGCACCCACAGTAGGACTTAAGTTTTTTCTCACACTTATGAAAAATTAAAGACACAATCACAGAGGCAGGATAGTAAGGTGGAGAGTTTATCGAAGCTGTGGAACATCTGGTGTCTGACGACTCTGCAGAAGCCTCTGCTTATCTTCCCTGACCTCCTCTGGCTGAATCCCTTGTCCAGAAATATTTGAAAAGGAAGACAGACACAAATTCATCTTTACTTTTGACATGGGTGTGAAAAAAGTTAAATTAAGGGAACCAGCAGTTAGCGTAATGGCTATGTCGCTGGACTCCCACGTAGTCGACCGTGGGTCGCGGCCCGGACCCGGTGGCTTAAAACTTAGACCAGGCACGTGTGCATGCATGCCCAAGATCCCAAGAGGAGAATGGAGGAGAAGGGATTGCGGCGTGACCATCCCCCCTGGGGGGTTTCTCGCTTTCTGTCCCCCTGTCTCCCTCTGTCTGGCGAGCACACGTGCCCTATAGCAGAAAATCTCTCAAAAAAAAAAAGTTAAATTAAAGCACCAAGTACACTGAAATGCCTAAGTCCAAAATGAGTCCAGATATTTGGTGATATAGAATATGATCATCTTCAAGAGTAGATGCATTAACACAAGAGGCATTTTGATATTTTGGCCGTTGGAAAGCAAAAGCTGTAGCATCAGCAAAGGTCTGAGATGGCTCACTTTCGTATTTCCAATTTAGTGTATTTCAGGTTAACTAGAGTTGACATGGACATTTTTAAAGGTAAGCAAAAATTCACATTAAAAAAAAAACTCCCTATATGTTTCTATGTAGAGTAACAGTAGCCAACATGATTCCAGAAGTTAAAAATTATTTCACAACCTGTAACTTAAGCTTGGCAAAGAGCTCAGGTTCCAAAACTGATTCATCTCTATTAAAATGTAAGCCCTTAAGAAAAGAATGTGCCTGTGTATCTACACATATATTTTAAAGGAATCAGATAATCTTTGAAGCAGCCTTAATGTTTCCTTAAAAGTTGTCTGGAAATGACCATTGTATTAGCTTCACAGAAAGGATTAGCTAGCCTCTTGGTCTAAGACTAACATGGTGATTGTTTGTCTAAGGGTAGAAAGATACCAACACGATGGAAACTGTAAGGAGACAGGAGATGAGGGCTTTTCCTGGCAGTTGGTAGCTAAAACTCAAGGAATTCTTAGGAAATGACACAGTGACAGCCTTTCTTGTCTTTCTTATTCCACGTTG
>NW_006206667.1:8373-9774 GCF_000334495.1 Tupaia belangeri chinensis
CCTGAAATTTCCTTATAACCCACCCGGACAAGTTTATGGAAAGCTTGACCTACGTTCATCCTAATCTTCACTGATGCCTCCATGTATGTTACCTTAAGTTGATGTGCCAACTGCTGTTCTTCTTCCTGCATTACCTGTCTTTGACGATCCAGATCTGCTTTATTACTAGTTAAAAATCATTGAAAACTCATCACGATCCTTTAAGAATCTGTCTTTGAAACTTATTGATTTCTTCAAAACTACCTCTAACTGTGACTGAGAAGACCAACAGGAAACCCTCGCCTGTCCTCATACACTGTTCTCTCATGGCTCCAAACTCTTCTTGTCCTTCTGTGTCCAAAACATCTAGCTAGGCTGCTCTATAACACACTGCTTCGTGTAGAAATCTTCAATGGTTGGCTCATAATCCCTTACAAAATAGGATTGGATGAACTGGATGGTGAGTGCTGACTTGCCCACGTCGTCCCCAACGACCACCACCAGCCGGTACTTTGGTCTAGCCAGCCGGCTGGAGCCATGGGGACACTGCCACCACTGCCCTAGGCTTGGCTCCAGGGATGGTGCAGCCGGCGTGCTGAGGGCTAGCTGTCAGGCGGGGGTCCCGGGCGCCAGGAGCTGCTTAGAGGGACAGTCCACACAGCAGCGAGGCGCTCGGGGCTGGCTGGGTCTGGTTCACGGTGCGGAGAAGTGGGGTGACCACAGGGGTCAGGGGCAGCAGTGGCCAGGGGCTCGCTGCTGTCCCTGTCTCCTCAGTGCCTGCCAAACGCAGCTTCCAGCACCGATACTCGTTTTCTGTTATTGATGGAAGCTGTGGAACATCTGGTGTCTTGCGACTCTGCAGAAGCCTCTGCTTATCTTCCCTGGCCTCCTCTGGCTGACACAGTTTCCTTTAATTTACACCACCTTGCAGTGTTGCACTAAAGATAGCCAGACCTTGCATCACTGTGCAGGACCTTGTCTCTGCATAAAGGCATCACTGTCAGCTCTGAACTGGCCACTCCTTACATCTCACTTTCTCTCTCACTGTTCTCTCTCTCTCTCTCTCTCTCTCTTTCTCTGTCTCTAAGGCAAGAACATGCACCCTATGGCAAAAACATAAAAAAAATTCTATCCTTTAACTTTCATTTCTTCTTTTTACCAAAACTACATCTTTATAGTCGTAACCTTCTTTTTGTTAACTATTTCTGCTTATTATTATTTTTCCTTTTTTATTTTTCACAAACACCTTCCGCCTTAAGGTTGCCTTCTCCTTCATGGAAAAGGAGAAAATAATTATACAAAAAAATGTCATTTCAAAGATTTCTGCAGAAAATAATGTTTGAAAAATCATTTCCAGAAAGCTTCCATGATGAGTCATTATACTGAGCTTAAAAGTATTCAGATATTTGAATACTGTGCACC
>NW_006206668.1:0-2095 GCF_000334495.1 Tupaia belangeri chinensis
ACTAAATACTTTATTACAATAAATAAACTTACAAGTGGACACCAAAATTCCACACATCAAGGAGTAGAGATGTATCTCATGGTGAACAAATCCCCCAGAGCAATTTAACGTGTCTATGAAAACATCACTTTATCATATTTGAGGTCATTTCTGCTTCTCAGACCACATTAAGTCAATTGATTAATACATATATGTACTTATGTGTAGACTACACTCAGAACATGTATTCAAATTGTGCCTACTCCTTGCCAAGGAATATCTTAGACTCTGTGGATCCTGAGCTGAAAAAGAGATACCAATAGGACTAAAAATTCCCACAACCAGCTTTAAAACACAAGAATATGTTAAAGTCTACATTAACAGGAAGAGCAGTTGAAGTAATGATGCAGATAGAAAGGATGGGTGCAAAAGGAAAACACTATGTTTCAGATATTTATGAACAATAAAATAGTATCAATAACTTACAGTGACTGAGTGTAGTTTATTTCAAAGGACTAAGATGACTCATCAAAATAAAGGTTGAAGGCTAGCAGGTGCCTGGTAGTTAAGGTGGCAGGATCCCACATGGCCAGCTGTGCAGTTCAAGGTGTGATGATGCCATTTTGGTAACAACATGGGGTATACATAGAGACAAATAGATACTAACTTTGAGTTAGGTCTTGAATGGTGTTTAATTTTGTCCTTGGAGGGGAGGCATAAATGTCCTCTGGAATTCAGCAGAGACCCCATTGCTGGCTTGGAGGGAAATGTACTCAAATGAGTGACAAGGCAGAAGGAGATAAGAGACAATGGCCAGGAAAATAGATATAGATGACTGGAGCCAGGGAAAATGTTTTGTCTGTAATACGGCACCCATTACAGGATAGAAAGTGAAAACTGAGGTGACAGGATCAGGGTCATTAGAGTCAGGTCGAGGGCAGGACACTGGCAAGGGGAGCAGGGGAGAAGAGCTAATTTACATTCCACCAACAGTATGGAGAGTTCCCTATTTGCTGCAGCCTAACCAGCACTTATCATTCCTTTTTTTAAGTTTTTGCTCTCGAGTATGTATGCTAGTTGGTGAGAGAGGAAGAGAAGGAGAGAGACATCAAGAAAGTGAGAAGTCATCTCCCACAGGGGATGGTCATGCCACAATCCATTTTCCTCCATTATCCTCCCAGGATATTAGGCACACACACACACACACACACACACACACACACATAAACACACACACACACACACACACACACCTCTCAAAATCAAGAACAAAAAGCAACCAAGAAAATGGCTCACTTAATGATAGGATCAGTTACGGAAATATCAATAATTACATTGAATGTCATGGGATTAAATCCTCCAATTAAGAGACACAGACTGGCTGATTGGATTAAAAAAAAAAAACAGAAATCTTCTATCTGTTGCCTACAAGAAACTCACCTTATGGATAAAGACATACATAGACTGAAAGTAAACGGATGGAAAAAGATATTCTATCCAAACGGAAATCAAAAAAGCGCGGGAGTGGCAATACTGATTTCAGACAAAATAGGCTTTAAGTCAAAAACTGCAAGAAAAAATAAACAAGGGCATTATATAGTAGTAAATGGGCTAATTCATCAAGAAGACATAATGCTTATAAGTATCTATGCTCCCAACTAAGGAGCACCTTAAATATCTATGCACCCAACTCAGGTGAACATAAATATTTGAAGGAAAGACTGCTGGAGCTAAAAGGAGAGATAGGGAGAAATACTATAATTGTTGGAGATCTCAACACCTCATTACCTACATTAGACAGATCTTCTAGATGGAAAATAAATAGAGAGATACAGGACCTAAATTATACTATAAATCGAATGGGCTTGACAGATATCTATAGAACTTTCCACCCTAAGACCACAAATTATACATTTTTCTCACCCTGGCATGGAACCTTTTCAAAGATTGACCAAATGATAGGACGCAAATCAAGCCTTTACAGATTCAAAGGCAGAGAAGCTATATCAAGCATCTTCTCTGATGATGATGAAATTAAACTTGATACTAATTTCAAGAAATGCCCTCAAAAATATACAAACATATGGAAACTAAACAACCTACTTCTGAATGACTT
>NW_006206668.1:5361-5789 GCF_000334495.1 Tupaia belangeri chinensis
GTTTAGCAAAATAGCCATTACACTAACTGCTGGTCCCAATAATAAATAAATTTAAAAAGAAAAAAAAAAGGAAAAAGAAGGGAAGGGAAGAGAAAATGAAAAAGGAAGCAAAGCAAAAAAGAAAGAGAAAGAAAGAAGAAAATAAAGAGCAGAATCCAATAAGAATAGAATCCAATAAAACAATCTCCACTATTACATTAGAAAAGAAAAGAAAAGAAAAAAAGAAAAGAAAAGAAAAGAAAAGAAAAGAAAAGAAAAGAAAAGAAAAGAAAAGAAAAGAATAGAAAAGAAACAAAATGAAACTAATCCTGCCTCAGGAGGGCCTTAGTTGAGACCACAACCTCATTCTTGCAAGAGACCTGGAAGCAAAAGCAACTAGCTCACTTGGGGCTGGGTTCTGGTCCACACTATCAGATACTACAAGAAGA